>NC_080543.1:125477188-125777188 GCF_028640845.1 Ahaetulla prasina
GCTGGTCACTTGCATCCTTTTTAGAGAATTGTTGAGGCCACTTGGAGGCTTATCCATGTCCACAGGGACACCTGAGTAGTGCAAATGATTCCTGTAGTCTGGGATTTTTCTGGAAATCCATTCATACTCCCAATCTATTCGAAGGATGTTCATCCCAGACTTCTAGATTCAGTAAAATAAAGTCACAAGTCCTCACTAGCGTCTTATGGTTAGTTGCGCCCAGTGGTGGGATTCAAATAATTTAACAACCAGTTCTCAGCCCTAATGAGTTCTTCCAACAGCCAGTTCACCAAACTGCTCAGAAAATTAACAACCGGTTCTCCTGAAGTGGCCCGAACTAGTTGAATCCCACCACTGGTTGTGCCTAAATAACAAATGGGACATGTTTTCTATCACTTCTGTGATGGCTGGGTGATGAGATGAAGTCTCTATAAATCACAGATGGGAATTTAAATGGAATTATGAAAGAGAAGCATTGTGTTTTATGTCTGATGTCTGCCTATTGACTGATTCATTTACTTATTACTTCTTTAATTCATTGGTTTCCAATCACTCCTATGTAGAGGTGGGCTTTTGCTGGTTCAGATAGGTTCAGGAGAACCGGTAATTGTGACTGTAGGCCCGCCCCCGCCCACCTGCCTACCCACCCTGGCACTATCCCATCCTATATCGCTGTGTTTTTGAAGCCTCATGCATGCACAAGCTCACATTTTCAGTGCTGTGTGAACCAGTTCTTACATTATGTGACACCTACCTCTGCTCCTAGGTGTATAGGAATTGAACAAATCTGACCTATTGTGAACTGTATCTTGATGCAGGCTAAATATGTTTTATGGATTCTTGAGCTGGACAAATCTTTTCAGAAACCATTTTTACTCTATTCAAACATTTCAATTCCATGAAAATGCATAATGATGCAAATGTGTATGAAGAATAAAGCTAAGAAGAGTGTATACTATTTTTTTTGTTTGAAATTTACACATTGTAATAGTTCTGTCCAAGGATCCCTAATAAACTGGGAAGAGAGGGAGCTGAATCAATGTTTTTTCTTTGATTTTGTTAATCATAAAAAATACAATTAATCTTTCATTCCCCTTACAGCACATTTCAGCCTGAATGGATTTTCTATAAATAAATTAGTTACATGCTTTCTAAAAGCCACTTCTGAATGTTACAACTATCAGTCCATTTATTTTACAGAAGAGAATTCTCAGTAAAAGTGCTTTTGTTCTGTTTTTATAACATATAGGTAATTTTCTTTTAATATGTCTGCTTCAATCATCATGTAATCCAGTCTGTAGAAATATAGGATACAGTTAACAAATCTAATGGAACTTTGAGAAAAACACACATAGACATGCAACCACCCACCCACCCATATGTGCATCAGGTTTCAATTATTTTTACTACCGGTGCTGTGGGTGTGGCTTGGTGGGCGTGGCATGGCTTGGTGGGCATGGCTTGGTGGGCATGGCAGGGGAAGGATACTGCAAAAATCTCCATTTCCTCCCGATCAACTGGGAATTGGGAGGCAGAGAATAGATGGGGGCGGGGCCAGTCAGAATTTTTACTACCGGTTCTCCAAACTACTCAAAAATTCCACTACCGGTTCTCCAGAACTGGTCAGTACCTGCTGAAACCCACCTCTGATGTGCTTGCATGGAAACTGCCCTCAATGCCATTCTATTTTATGAGATCAGATTTGGAAAAAAACAATTGTGACTAAAACAACTTTTCATGTTAGATTGTTTCTCTTTGGTTCAGATACAGATTGTATCCAAGGGACCTTTATAATTGACATAATGCAGAAGGGGAAGAGGAGGAGGAGGAGGAGGAGGAGGAGGAGGAGGAGGAGGAGGAAAAGGAAGGAAGGAAGGAAGGAAGGAAGGAAGGAAGGAAGGAAGGAAGGAAGGAAGGAAGGAAGGAAAAGATATACCAGTGAAGGGTCAAATGAATTGGGCTTGCTTTCTAGTTTAGGAATTAGAGACACTATTGCTCATGATAACTGAGAAGGGTTAGGGTTAGGGTTAGGGAAGGCCACAGAATATGAAAAATAAGTCAATATATATTTCATTAGTTACCAAAAAACAAATTCCAAAATCACGTACAATTTAACAGATTTATTTACATTTCTTTGCTGTGCCTTTTATCAATTACCTTATTTTCTGAAGGGGCTGATATTTATTGCGGGAAGCAACTTAACTTCTATTCCACACTGGTTATTTTTCATTTTTCTATTAATTGTAAAAACTTTATTTCTGTAAAAAAAAAAAAAAAGGCCTGTTTATTGGATCAAGCAAGCTTCCGGTTCAGATTTCATAGATCCTGAGCAAATAAGCAAGTTTGACTGACAAGATTTGTTAAGCACAATGACACTTTTACAATCAGGATCCGCTAATTTCATTGATTGGTCTACCAAGAGAAAGATGGAAAGTCACCCCTGTTAGAAGACACCATGAACGAGGTCATTAGAAAGTTGCCGTCAAAATGTCTCACAACTCCCTGCTGGAAGAAAGCCAGTTTGAAATTGATTATATAAATAATTCCAGTTCTTTGCCAAGCAAACTATAACTGAGTGACAGCCACTTTTCAATTCCCTTGAATAATTAGAACAGTTTTGGAATTACATGGTGCTTTTCAGGGTCATCCTGTATCATTCTAGTTTTTGGACGATTCGGATTGTCTTGCTGTCACCATCATCAACCTCCTTATCAGCCACGCAATGGTGCAGAATGCAAGAAATTAGGAAAATGCCAAAAAGTTAGGGAACATTATGCTTTCTAAATATATTCAGCCAACTGTAAATGAAATAATTTTCCTAGTCATTATTGGAGGCTTTGTTAAGCATGAAATATCAGTTGTTAATTAACTGTGCCTGTGTTGTGCAGTGAAAACGATGGGCAACATTCATATTATTTCTCCTGACTTGTCTTTAAAAAATGTATTGTGGTATCAAACTTTTGATGTTTTTCAGCAAATATTTATTTATTTTTGTATGAATGCATGTGCTACTTGTTTCTTGAAGTAAAGGCATACACATTTCTAGGTTCTACCATATCGCAAGATCTAAAATGAACAGCTAATGTCAAAAACGTCATCAAAAAAAGCACAACAAAGAATGTTGTTTCTGCGCCAACTCAGAAAGCTCAAACTGCCCAAGGAGCTGCTGATACAGTTCTACAGAGGAATTATTGAGTCTGTCATCTGCACCTCTATAACTGTCTGGTTTGGTTCTGCAATCCAACCCAGACAGACACAGACTTCAGAGGATAATCAGAACTGCAGAAAAAACAATTGCTACCAACCTGCCTTCCATTGAGGACCTGTGTACTACACGAGTCAAAAAGAGGGCTGTGAAAATATTTACAGACCCCTCGCATCCTGGACATAAATTGTTTTAACTCCTACCCTCAAAAAGACATTATAGGGCACTACACACCAAAACAACTAGACACAAGAACAGTTTTTTCCTGAAGGCCATCACTCTGCTAAACAACTAATTCCCTCAACACTGTCAAACTATTTACTAAATCTGCACTACTATTCATCTTCTCATCGTTCCCATCACCCATCTTCTTCCACTTATGACTGTATGACTGTAACTTTGTTGTTTGTATCCTTATGATTTATATTAACATTGATTGTTTCCTGATTGGTTATTTGTACCCTATGACTATCATTGTGTTGTACCTTAGAATTCTTGATGAACGTATCTTTTCTTTTATGTGCACTGAGAGCATATGCACCAAGACAAATTCTTTGAGTGTCCAATCACACTTGGCCAATTAAAAAAAAATTCTATTCTATTCTATTCTATTCTATTCTATTCTATTCTATTCTATTCTATTCTATTCTACATACCTGCATTAGAAGGATTTGTTTTTATTCGTTCACCTAAACCAGTGCTTCTCAATTATTTTCTGTCATGCCCCCCTAGGAAGAAGAAAACATTTTTCGCGCCCCCCGCGCGACTGTAAATACGGTGCTTAGCTTGTTATGACAGTGTTTGCCGAGGTCAAATGCGCCCCCCTTTATGGAGCCTCGCGCCCCCCCTGGGGGGCGCGCCCCACTATTTGAGAAGCACTGAGGTCCTAAACTGAGGGAAAAATAATTTTAATAATGTATCCTTCCTTCCTTCCTTCCTTCCTTCCTTCCTTCCTTCCTTCCTTCCTTCCTTCCTTCCTTCCTTCCTTCCTTCCTTCCTTCTCTCCCTCCCTCCCTCCCTCCCTTCCTCCATCCCTCCCTTTATAATGAAATAAAATGAAATTATTTTATTTCATTATTCTTCCATTGAGCTTTTTGTGCCCAGTTTTCATACCAATATTAATTCTAGAACTTGTGTACAACAAGACTGTCTTCACTTTGAAAACAACAAAAATAACAAACCTTTGTAGTTCATGCACAGATTCAAACCAACACACAATTTATTGTGTGTTATTCTTTGATGTACCGTTTAGCCTTCTACCCTAAGATCAGTTTTTTTTAAAAAAAATAGCAGGTTGCGAGTAAATTGTTTAATAAATATTTTTTTTAGGTGACATCAATCTAACATCTGGAATGTGTAAATTGGTAAATATAATACTTTGAAATTCCAAGATAGGTATCAAACATTCTAGAAAATTGTATAATGGTTCAGAACTGCTATTGACTTATAATTGGTTCCCCATAACCACATGCAAAAGCATTTAATTTTCAATCTGCTATATTTGCTTCTGCTTCTGGTTTTATGTTAATTATAGTTTTAAGAGATATCTAGCATACCAAAAGAGGGACACAGTGGCTTAGCGGCTAAGAAGCTGAGCTTGTTGATTGAAAAGTCGGCAGTACAGCGGTTCAAATCCCTAGTGCCGCATAACGGGGTGAGCTCCCATAATTTGTCCCAGCTTCTGCCAACCTAGCAGTTTGACAGCACAGAAAAAATGCAAGTAGAAAAATAGGGACCACCTTTGGTGTGAAGGTAACAGCGTTCTGTGCGCCTTTGGCATTGAGTCATGCCGGCCACATGACCACAGAGATGTCTTTGGACAGAGCTGGCTCTTCGGCTTTGAAACAGAGATGAGCACCGCCCCCTAGAGTCGGGAAAGACTAGCACATATGTGCGAGGGGAACCTTTACCTTTACCTTTAGCATACCCCCCCAAAAAAAAACCAACACAGAGAAGGAAAAAGGGCCCCAACCCTTGGCTACAGTCTGTCTGGATTTTTGTAGCTTGTTTCTATAACTCCAGTCAGCTTCTTGTGAAAATGATAGATTCAGCTGGATTTCAGAATAATGAAACTTCACTCATAGATCAAAGTTTTCTTCAAGGGGAGTAACATTTTTTTTGAATAGGTAACATTTTTTGGTTTCTGGCCAGTGCTTCTCATTTATTTGGTAACGATGTGGGCGCATCCACACATTATATGGCTGGCAACAATCTGTTTATCTCTGTTCTTCAGCTTCTCAGATTATAGAAGAACCCTAAAGTCTCTCATAATTCCCCATTCAACACCAACCAAAGGTTTTCAAGATCAGCCAAAGATTTTTTTTTTTTTTTGTTTACATTTATACCCCGCCCTTCTCCGAAGACTCAGGGCGGCTTACAGTGTATAAGGCAATAGTCTCATTCTATTTGTATATTTTTACAAAGTCAACTTATTGCCCCCCCAACAATCTGGGTCCTCATTTTACCTACCTTATAAAGGATGGAAGGCTGAGTCAACCTTGGGCCGGGCTCGAACCTGCAGTAATTGCAGGCTACTGTGTTCTTAATAAGCCTTAATAACAGGCTTTACCAGCGTGAGCTAAACCGGCCCTTTGAGTGCGACTATATGAAAAACCTCTGGAAAAGAAACAAATTTGAAAAAGTAGCATCTAAAATATATTCAGTCCATTTTTTAAAAAAAATTGAATTTATATCCCGCCCTTCTCCGAAGACTCAGGGCGGCTTACAATGTGTTAAGCAATAGTCTTCATCCTATTTGTATATTTATATACAAAGTCAACTTATTGTCCCCAACAATCTGGGTCCTCATTTTATCTACCTTATAAAGGATGGAAGGCTGAGTCAACTTTGGGCCTGGTGGGACTTGAACTTGCAGTAATTGCAAGCAGCTGTGTTAATAACAGACAGACTTAGTCTGCTGAGCCACCAGAGGCCCATATTAATCCACCTGCAACATGCAATCCAAAGAATCATTGTACTCTGAGTACAATAGAATAGAATAGAATTGTACTCTGACCTCTAGAATAGAATAGAATAGAATAGAATAGAATAGAATAGAATAGAATAGAATAGAATAGAATAGAATAGAATAGAATAGAATAGAATAGAATAGAGTTCAATTCTTTATTGGCCAAGTGTGATTGGACACACAAGGAATTTGTTTTCAGTGCATAAGCTCTCAGTGTACATAAAAGCTATAAGTGATAACTCATGATCATAGTCATCATAAAAATACATCCATCATAAATCATAAGACACACTTTGTGATAGTCATAGGATATTATGACTTCATACTATTAGATAGATAGATAGATAGATAGATAGATAGATAGATAGATAGATAGATAGATAGATAGATACTATACTTAATAGAAGCCATTAAAATACCCAGTTTTCCTTCTTTAACCTGGTTTGCAGTGATGTACAAACATCTACTTTTCTCATATCAGGGACAAATATACCAGTTCATTATAACTTCTCCAGTGTAATAAATCATAGTCTTATAATTTGACTGAATGCTCCTTAAGGTCCTTAAACTGAAGATTATCAAAGCCTGCTGGTTAGAACTGATTTGGACCAGACAAGAACCCTCCAAACCCCTTTCTGTGCTGTTGTACTAAGAGGAGCCATTGGATTAAATTAACGACACAAGCATTTGAGGCGAATTAAAAAGAAAAAGCCTGTAGCTGGTTGATGGAATTCACTCATTCACTCCATAAGTAGAAGAAAGGGGTCATCCCTGGAATTTGAACTGATTTTTATGAGGCAAACTGAAGATTGCATTACAGATAACAACATTAGCAAGTGCCTGAGAAGGTAAAACTAATCAAATTCTTTGCTGCAGGGTGTGAACTCCTTGCTGCTGAGGCTATAATGAATTTGTTTTCTCTCATCTCTGTGGATTTACTTATTTATATATTTCACTTAAAGCTGGAGTGTGTCTCATGAGAAAGTGGCCCATCTCTTAAGAGGGCCAGATGAATCTACTCAAACAAGAGAGTCCCTTTTCTTTCAGGTTAGTTATTGAATAAATTTCTATACCACCCTTTTTGTCTAAGTGATCATAGTGGTGGTTGCAACATCATTTTAAGCTTCCTCTGAATAAGATGGGAGATGGGATTCTGCTTAGATGTCCTAAAACATGGACATAGACTATATCGGGAAGATGAGGAGCGTTGGCCTACATCAACGCTATGAGAACTTTCAATTTGTGTCATGATATAGGCTCTGCTTGACCCAAATTAAATGGCACCATAGATGGAATTGAACTTCAGGAGGAGGAGGATGGGAGAAGGACAGAGAAGGGGAAGGGGAAGAAGGAGGAGGGGGAGGAGGGGAGGAGAGGAGAAGGAGAGGGGAGGGGAGGGGGAAGAGGAAGAAGAAGGAGGGAGAGGGGAAGAGGAGGGAGGAAGAGGGAGAAGAGGAAGAGGAAGATGAAGGAGAAGGAGAGGGAGGGAGGGGAAGAAGAAGAAGGAGGAGGGAGAGGGGAAGAGGAGGGAGGAAGAGGGAGAAGAGGAAGAGGAAGATGAAGGAGGAGGAGGGGAAGGGGAAGAGGGAGGAAGAGGAGGGAGAGGAGGGGAAGAGGAATAGGAGGGGGGAAGAGAGGGGGAAGAGGGAGGAGGAGGAAGTTCCCAAAAAATCTTACCAAGAAAACTATAGAGACTAGTACAGACAGACATTAAAAGTCGCCACTGACTCAAAGATAAAGAAATAATAATAATATTTTGCTATTAGCTGAAAATGAGAAAAATGTACACGAGCTTTTATAATAGTTTGTGTTTATATCTGCCAGGGTTAATATCAGCTTAAAGAATAGAATAGAATAGAATAGAATAGAATAGAATAGAATAGAATAGAATAGAATAGAATAGAATAGAATAGAATAGAATAGAATTTTTTATTGGCCAAGTGTGATTGGACACAGAAGGAATTTGTCTTGGTGCATATGCTCTCAGTGTACATAAAAGAAAAGATACGTTCATGAAAGTACAACTTTTACAACACAATTGATGGTCAGTATATCAATATAAATCATAAGGATTGCCAGCAACAAGTTACAGTCATACAGTCATAAGTGGAAAGAGATTGATGATGGGAACTATGAAAAAATTAATAGTAGTACAGATTCAGTAAATAGTTTGACAGTGTTGATGGAATTATTTGTTTAGCAGAGTGATGGCCTTCAGGAAGAAACTGTTCTGGTGTCTAGTTATTCTGGTGTGCAGTGCTCTGTAGCGTCGTTTTTAGGGTAGGAGTTGAAACAGTTTATGTCCAGGGTGTGAGGGTCTGTAAATATTTTCACAGCCCTCTTTTTGACTCGTGCAGTATGCAGGTCCTCAATGGAAGGCAGGTTGGTAGCAATTATTTTTTCTGCAGTTCTAATGATTCTCTGAAGTCTGTGTTTTTCTTGTTGGGTTGCAGAACCGAACCAGACAGTTATAGAGGTGCAAATGACAGACTCAATAATTCCTCTGTAGAACTGGATCAGCAGCTCCTTGGGCAGTTTGAGCTTACTGAGTTGGCGCAGAAAGAACATTCTTTGTTGTCCTTTTTTAATGATGTTTTTAATTATTATTATTATTATTATTATTATTATTATTATTATTATTATTATTATTATTATTTAATTTTTATACCGCCCTTCTCCCGAAGGACTCAGGATTTTTGATGTTAGCTGTCCATTTTAGATCTTGCGATATGATAGAATCTAGAAAAGCAGGGAAGAAAGGAGAAGGGGTAAGCCTCGCTTCACCGGAAATTCTTCTTCTGATCTCCATGAATGGGAAAGACACTGGGAGATTCATTGAGGATGCTCTGTACCACATGTTCTTTGCCCGTCAGCTTGGTAACGAAAGCCTCAAAAGGCAAAATCAAGTCAAGTCTTTCTTTTCTTCTACAGAAAAGAAGAAGTATTTAGCTCTGATTTTGGTAAACACCCACCAGGAGGGAAATAGCCTCTTCCCTTCTGGCTTTCATTAGAGGGTAGTCATTTGTTATTTTAATATCTTATGTCTTATGCCGCCGATGCTATCTCTTAGGTTGTCATTAAGAGTTTTCTACCATGCGTTCTACCGTGCTTAGCAATCACAGTCCTTAGCAGGAGAAATTATTTGAAGCTGGGACTTGAAATTTGATTGCCTCTGCTCACCTAAAGCCTAATAAGGTAGCATCGTTCAAAAGAGCCTACCTTTCATGGGTATTTTTCCCCCCATTTCAATATAAAAATCATTAAGCTGCATAAATGTGCAATGCCGGTTTAAGTCAGCTAGAATTAAGGGAAACAAAATGCAACCTGCAGGAGGTAAATAATTGCAGCTGTGAAGGAAATGAGGACAGAAAAGTGAAAGCTATTGAAAAGGGCTGACTACAGTTCAAATTACATATGGATGGACCTTGTGGGTTGCATTCGGTCTTCAGGGAAGAAAAGGGAAAGTAGCAAAAAGAATCTACCATTGTAAGGTATCTCAATGGGGATGATCTGTAGGGTATATAGTCATCTCAATTACTAGAACAGGGGTGTCAAACTCAAGGTCCACAGGCCAAATTCAGTCCGCAATGTGGTCGGATCTGGCCCGCAGGGCCATCCTGGTTTACCCAATGCAAAGAGGCAAGGTCAAGTCAGCCATAGCTTCGGCCAGATCTACCCAATGTGAAGAGGAACATTCAGGCCAACGTAGCTTCGGCCAGGTCTACTCAATGTGAAGAAGAAAGGTCAGGCCAATGTAGCTTCGGCCAGGTTTACCTAATGCAAAGGTCAGGCCAATGTAGCTTCAGCCCGGTCTATCCAATGTGAAGAGGAAACATGGTAGCAGTTTGGGAGTGGTGTCAGGCTGGCCACGCCCACCCAGTTGGCCACATGTACACCAGCCACCCAAGATGAGGCCCTCAATGAAATTGAGTTTAACACCACTGTACTAGAGCATGTCAAATCCTCCCCATGACAAAATACAGCTATTTCAATATTCACTGAGATAGGATTCACTGAGAAGGGTGTCCGATAATCTATCTGTCTGCTATCAGAGATTTAACCTATAGAAATCCAGACAACCATTAGACACCAGCAGAGATTTAATATTGTCTCATTGCTGCACTCCAGACCTGGGAGGCTCATCTCTCTATTAAGATGTCCACCACGTTCAATTAAATGGAAGAAGAATCCAACCTTACTTCCATGGTGTGGAACCTAGAGATTTTCTGTTCTCTTTCTGCATCTCAGTAGAGCTCCAGTCCTGTTGTGATTCCCCAGAGTTTTAGTTTGTAGTCGTAATCATGGATTAAAAAAGAGAAAGAAACAAAATGATTTATTTATTTAGGAAAATCTGATGGGAAGAGAAGCATCTACTTAAAAGAATAAAAGAGTTGGAAGGGACCAAGGAGTTGGACCAAGGATTTGGAAGGGACCCCCTGCACAAGCAAGATACTCTATAACATTCTGGACAAATGGCTTTCTAATCTCTTCTTAACAGTCCCCAGTAATGGAGTACCCACAACTCTGAAGGCAAACCCTTCCACTGGTTAATTGTTCTCACTGCCAGGAAATTCCTCCTTAGTTCTAGGTTGCTCCTTTCCTTGATTAGTTTCCATCCATTGTGTCTTGTCTTGCCTTCAGGTGTCTTCTAGATCCATGAAATCTAGATCCTGCACATTCGCAAATGAAGTTTTGCATGCTTGGCCACCACTTGTGTGGCATAGTTCCCAACAGTCTTCAGACCAGGGGTTCCTGTTTTAAAGGACCTGTCCCTCATATATTGGCCTACAGAGTTCTTCTCATTCTGAACTAAAAAAATGAAGCACAGTTCATTCCTCTAACAACATATTAGAAAAGGTTCAAAGAAAAGAAAGAAGATTTAGACACATGTCCCATAAGGACAGACTGGCCTAGGGTGGTTGACCTAGAGAAAAGCAACAAAGATAATTAGGAGACTGGAAGCTAAAACATATAAAGAATAGGATAGGATAGAGTAGAGTAGAGTAGAGTAGAGTAGAGTAGAGTAGAGTAGAGTAGAGTAGAGTAGAGTAGAGTAGAGTAGAGTAGAGTAGAGTAGAGTAGAGTAGAGTAGAGTAGAGTAGAGTAGAGTAGAACAGAACAGAACAGAACAGAACAGAACAGAATAGATAGAATATAATTTTTTATTGGCCGTGTGATTGAACACACAAGGAATTTGTCTTGGTGCATATGCTCTCAATGTACATAAAAGAAAAGATATGTTCATCAAGACTCATAAGGTACAACACTCAATGATAGTCATAGGGTACAAATAAGCAGTCAGGAAACAATCAATATAAATCGTAAGGATACAAGCAACAAAGTCATAACAGTCATAAGTGAAAGGAGATGGGTGATGGGAACGATGAGATATAATAGTAATGCAGACTTAGTAACTAGTTTGGCAGTGTTGAGGGAATTATAACGGTTGCTGGAACAAAGTATGTCTAATTTAATGAAAAGACGGACTAGGGGGTGACAAGATAGCAGTCTTCCAATACCTCAGGGGCTGCCACAAAGAAGAGAGAGTCAAGCTATTCTCCAAAGCACCTGAGGGCAGGACAAGAAGTAATGGGTGGAAACTAATCAAGGGGAGAAGCAGCTTAGAACTAAGGAGAAATTTCCTGACAGAACAATTAATCAGTGGAACAACTTGCCTCTAGAATTTGTAAGGGTTCCAACACTGGAAGTTTTTAAGAAGATGTTGGATAACCATTTGTCTGAAGTGGTGTAGAGTTTCCTGCCTAAGCAGGGGATTGGACTAGAAGACATCCAAGGTCCCTTCCAACTCTGTTGTTCTATTCTATTCTATTCTATTCTATTCTATTCTATTCTATTCTATTCTATTCTATTCTATTCTATTCTATTCTAAAAGAAGACTAAGAGAAGATATGGGATTCAAGTTCATGGTAACGATCAGGATGTTTCTTCCACCGCCATGGAAATTGTAAGTAACAGTTATACTTTGTAGGTGCCATAAGTAATTGTTAATACTTCGTAGTTACACAGATTTCATTTAAATATTAGGGGAAAATACTGGTGGTAATCAGTATTCAGCAGCAGAATAGTCTTCCTGTTGAAGTTGTGGGTTTCCCCCCCCATTTCTGAAGGTTTCATAAAGAGGTTGAGCAGCCACCTCTCATGGATAGCTTAATTGCTTTCCCGCACACTGCAGTGGGTCGAATTAAATGATCTTTGTCCTCCTTTCCAGTTCAGCAATTCTCTGATTCCACAAATCTTTGTCCCTCATCAAAGCCTTGAGTTGAATTAAACTATACCCTGAGTGCCCTGTAGCAGATTAGTCCATTTACAAAAATTTTACATTGGGTTTCTGAATGAAATTAAGTGGTTCCTGCACGCTACCAATTCATACCTAGATACCTACAAATCACGGATAGTAAGAAAATCCCTTTTTCCCCAAGGGTTACAATGAAAACAAATAAAATAAAAAAGGAGACATCTCATCAACAGAGAGAGTTGGGGCGGGCAAGGGAAGTCTTAATATAGCAAAATATAGCTCCAATGCTTCAGGGATTTTCTTATCAGAATAGCTAGAATGAAAACAAATCCAAGCAAGTAAACACAACCTCTGTCTTGTGTTGCTCCTGATTAGTAGAACGGCTGCCCAAAGAGAGTGGAAGAGCAACAAAACTTGTTGGTTCAGAAAAGGGTAGGACTAATGAAGCTAGATGTCTATGGAGATTCTCAGTCATCCGGGTCATGGTTGTCCCAAAGGTGGTTTTTCAAAAGGCAACTGGACTTTCTGGTTTTTTTTCTTCTTGGAAGATGTTTCACTTCTCATCCAAGAAGCATCTTCAGTTCTGACTGAATGGTGGAGGCTAAAAGGGTTTATATTTCCTTGCAGTCATCTGCAGTGATGGGTTTCAAAAGTTTCCACTACTGGTTTGGTAAGGGTGTCTAAAGGGGGCATGTGACTGAGTGGGTGTGGTCAACTTGACATCACCCACATCCACGCCCACTAAGTCACATGACCCCCCCACTTAGCCATGCCCACTGGAAAAGGTAGGAAAATTTTTGGAATTTCCATCTATGTACTCCTGCCCTCTCTTCGCCAGTCACCGCCATTTCCCTTCCTTTAGCGGCCCTGGTCCTAACCCTGCTTCCTCCCCCACCACCGCCCCTTTGTTCGGGCTGCTTACCTTCTGCAGGGCTGGTCCAGAGTCTGGAAGGCAAGCTGACTGGAGTTTTTGATGGCCCCCAGCCAGCTGCCACTGCTGCAAAAAGTACCGGAGTTCGCAGAAAAAGCTGCTGCCATTACCGCCATGTTCTTTGCGCATGTGCATCCCATTGGACTTGCAAGGCAATGGGATGCATGTGTGCAAAGAACATGGCAGTGACGAACATGGCGAGTGGGGCGAGCGAGCAGTGACCAGGGGACTGGTTCGGGGGTGTAGCCAGCTGGCCGTCGCTACCAGTTCAGTGACCTTGGCCAAATTTTCACCACTGGTTAATGCGAACCGATGCAAGCCGGCTGAACACCACCTCTGGTCATCTGGCTGTTAGCCCAGGAATATAAATCCTTCTACCTGTTGGAAGAAATATCCATCTGGTTCAGTTCCAAGCAGGGTGAAAGACATGGAGGCTGATTGGAAAGATGGTTTAATGGTGAAGCAGAATCTCCAAGCACGTGTGATTCTGGGTAGCTGACCGTATGGAGTTGAGAATGAGGGTTATTTATACCTTCTCTTATTTATTTATTTATTTATTTATTTCAATTTTTATACCGCCCTTCTCCCGAAGGACTCAGGGCGGTGTACAGCCTAGTAAAAATATAATGTATAAACATTAAAAAGAAGTTAAAAAGAAATATTATAACGTGGCCAAAATTTTTAAAACCATTTAAAATCATAAGACATAAATATCCCAATAAAATATCAATCCAGTCCCGCTTGAATAAATAGGCGCGTTTTCAGCTCACGGCGAAAGGTCCGAAGATCAGGCACTTGGCGTAAACCAGGGGGAAGTTCATTCCAGAGCGTAGGAGCTCCAACAGAGAAGGCCCTTCCCCTGGGGGCCGCCAGCCGGCATTGCTTGGCGGACGGCACCCTGAGAAGGCCCTCTCTGTGTGAGTGTACGGGTCGGTGGGAGGCAAAAGGTAACAGCAGGCGGTCCCGTAAGTACCCGGGTCCTAAGCCATGGAGCGCTTTAAAGGTGGTAACCAAAATCTTGAAGCGCACCCGAAAGACCACAGGAAGCCAGTGCAAGCTGCGCAGGATTGGTGTTACATGGGAACAACGAGTCGCTCCCACTATTACCCGCGCAGCTGCATTCTGAACTAGCTGCAGCCTCCGGGTGCACTTCAAGGGCAGCCCCATGTAGAGAGCATTGCAATAGTCCAAGCAGGAAGTGACAAGGGCATGAGTGACCGTGCATAAGGCATCCCGGTCAAGAAAGGGGCGCAACTGGCGCACCAAGCGTACTTGGTGGAAGGCCCTCCTGGAGACGGCTGCCAAATGATCATCAAATGACAGCCGCCCATCCAAGAGGACACCCAAGTTGCGCACCCTCTCCGTTGGGGCCAATAACTCGCCCCCCACAGCCAGCTGCGGCTGCAGCTGACTGTACCGGGGTGCCGGCATCCACAGCCACTCCGTCTTGGAGGGATTGAGCTTGAGTCTGTTTCTCCCCATCCAGACCCAGATCTTGGGCCTTGCCCTTGAGCTTCCTGTTCCTGTGCAATAGCATGTATTCTATTGGATGTTGTAGAGGTAACTTTGTAGGTTGTCTGAGTTATATTTGGTTGAAGTGTGCTGATGCAATGAAGTGGTTTGAATGGCAATTCTTATTGTGGCTGAGGGTTAATCCTACCTTTGTTCAAAATATCCTGTCTTGGATGGATTACCAAATCTGCTTTTCTAAAAGTTGGCTCCTTAATTTCTACTTGGGGCAGAGAACTGAGTTTCTGAGTTTCCGTCTTTAGAAACATGTTTTTCCTTTAAGGAAAATATAATATTCTGCCTTTTTAAATATTTCTCAAAATATTTCATTCTTCTAGGAGGAGTGACATCCCTCAAACCCTTCACCATTCAGTCAGAACTGAAGAAACATCTTGGATGAGAAGAGAAACATCTTCAAAGCAAAAAGTCCAGTTGCCTTTTGAGAAAACACCTTTGGGCCTAATGAAGTTGTTGTTGTTGTCCCAGAGGGCTGGGGAAGATTTGAGAACCACCATCTGATTTTAGCAACTGCCAATACAAACAGACTACAAATTAATAAGATATCTAGCAAATGATCTTACTGCCTAAGCTGTTATCTGGATTGTATCCTTGATAAATATGCTTGAGGCTCGCTTGCTTGCTTGTATATAATAAATTGATGCCTCTAGTGAATTACCATTGTTTTTAAATTCTCCAGGTCTTAACTCCAAGCCACAGAGAGTTCTACATGTAAACCAGGGGTGAGCTGCTGGGGGTTTGCAGGGGTTCGGGAGAACCTCTAGCTAAGATTCTGTGTAGTTCGGAGAACCCCCAAATCCCACTCTTGCCTGGCCCCACCTCCCCTGCCCCTCCCCTCCCAGTAATCCTCACAAAGCCCATTTTGGTAAGTGCAGGGTGCAAAAAATGTAAGGTGACCAATCCTCCTCCTTTAGGGGGAACGGTCTTTCTTTTGTAAGTTCTGGCTTCTCTTGAAAAGTGTTCTCCTACATGTCCTTCTTTTCGATATTTGAAGACTAATCTGTAAATCTCCATATTTGATCAGTGCCGAGCTGATCCGTTGCATGCAATGTGACATATTTGTATTTGACATGTCGATTCATCAAGGCTTGGCACAGTGCGGTGAGACGCAATTATGAGACGCATGCACTCCACACAGGAGAATTGTTTTGAGAGAGTATGCCACGCGCAAGTGGCTTTGTTTACTTTTTACCGAAACACGACACGGCACACACACGTGCATTAGACTCACTTCTTTCTCAGTGAATATTCAATCATACACAGGTGGGTACAATAATTCACATTTTGTTCATTCATTCTCTATTTAATAATTTCCAAATATGTATAATTTTACTTACAAGTTTATTTATTCCATGGAAAAGTCCTCATTTAAATAATAATTACTAGGCATGTAAGCATAATTACAATATTAAATGTTATTGTTACAAAAAAATTTTTATTATGCATTTATCATATTAGAGTGTATTCTGTATTATTGTTGCAATGAATAAAATGTTTCTTTTATTTACAATATTTTTTTTTCTTCAATTTATTTGTGTACTCCTTCTTATTGTAAAAAAGTTAGTCACCTTAAAAAATGGGCCTACCGGAACTTCTGGAACAGGCCCGTTTCCAGCCTCCAGAGGGCGTCCGGAGCCTCGAGAGGCAGTTTTCACTCTCCCGGAGGCTCGAGGAAAACCTCTGGAGCCTGGGGAGGGCAAAATCACACCACCACCCCGCCATGGTGCACAAGGCCGACTAGGCCACGCCCACCATGGCCACGCCCACCCAGCAACTGGGCAGAAAACTCCTTGCTAAAAATTTTGAAGCCCATCCCTGATGTAAACCATGAAGTTATGGAGAGCTGGTCTAGAAGCACTCTCATTTTTCATTTGACTTTTACCCTTTCAGTGGAAGATAGAGACTTATGACTTGCTGAACTGAATACATGCTACAATTATTCAGATCCCTCCCCCCCTCTCTCTCCCTTTTTGTTCCTGGCTAAGAGACATGGAAAGTTATAAATTGTGCCATGTGAAGTCACAAAGGCTAATGAAAGAGAAATCTGTTGACAGGACAAACTCTTATCTTTAGGGTATCTAGGTTCATAGCTTCGGAATGCTTCTCCTGAAAAAGATAAGGTCAAAATGTTTTCTTTTCTTTTCTTTAATCTTCAGAAAATCAGAATCCGTGGAGAGAATCTTGACTTTCTGTTAAATATAGGGGAGAAAGCATACCTTGTTCATTATAATTAAGAGTTCTTCATCAGACGTGAAGGAATATTGATAATCTCCAGTCTGGATGATTAATCTTAGAGGAACATTCAGCTGTGGCTCTCTTCCCTTCCCTTCCCTTCCCTTCCCTTCCCTTCCCTCCTCTCCTCTCCTCTCCTCTCCTCCCCTCCTCTTCCCCCTCCCCTCCTCTTCCCCCTCCCCTCCCCTTCCCATCCTCTCCTCTCCTCCCCTCCTCTCCTCTCCCCTTCTCTCCTCTCTTCCCCCTTCCCTTCCTTTTACAATAGAAAAGGAATTTTTTGAATTTTCCCTTTCAGAAAAGGAAATAGTGATTCGGTCATATACTGTAGCTGCCCTCCCCCCCCCCAAAAAAAAAACCTCCAACACTTCACAAAGTCATGGAATGTAAATATATTAAGATCTCCAGTAGTTAATGACTCTCCATAACTTTCCTCTGAGCTTCACAATTAATGTAAGACCTTGTGCGGGCCTTTTAGCAGCTGCATTGATCATTGAGTACCTTTGGATATTTTGTATAGATCCAGAGAGGATCTGAGATCTTTTCTCAGATGAACAGATTTTAATGCAACATAATATTTTATCAATGGACCTTCATCCCACACCTGTAAGTCCCTTTTTAAATATATGTTTAAGCATTGGGGTCATTCATGAAGAAGCTCTTTCCCATTGAATAAGGAATTTCTTTTTTGAGTATACAATCTGAGCTTTGTTGAATTATGCTAGATCAGTGATGGCTAACCTTTTTGCCATCACGTGCGAAAAGTGGGGGGAGCGTGCAAGGGGGGGGTGTCATACGCGTATGTGTCCACAGTCCATAATTCAATGCCACTTTGAGCCCCCTCCCCCAGCACGACCCTCCTGCGCTCCCCCTGCTTTTGGCACGTGACGGCAAAAAGGTTACTAATGGGCCCAGCAGGCTCATTTTTCACCCTCCCCAGGCTCCAGAGGCTTTCTTGGAGCCTGGGGAGGGCGAAAACAGCCTCCACCACCACCCAGAGGCCCTCCGCAGCCAAAAACAGCTTGTTCCCGACTTCCGATGGGCCTGGAAGGCCAGAAAATCAGCTGGCTGGTGCCTGCATGTGCAATGGAGCTGAACTAGGGCAACACTCACGTGCCCACAGATATGGCTCCGCATACCACCTGTGGCATGTGTGCCATAAATTCGCCATCATGGTGCTAGATGCTTAACAGTTTAGACAGATACTTTTTTTTTTATTTGCATTTATATCCCGCCCTTCTCCGAAGACTCAGGGTGGCTTACACTATGTTAGCAATAGTCTTCATCCTATTTGTATATTTATATACAAAGTCAACTTATTGCCCCCAACAATCTGGGTCCTCATTTTACCTACCTTATAAAGGATGGAAGGCTGAGTCAACCTTGGGCCTGGTGGGATGAGAACCTGCAATAATTGCAAGCAGCTGTGTTAATAACAGACTGTCTTAGCAGTCTGAACCACAGAGGCCCCATGTACTTGTTCATGTCTTGTATCTATCTGCCATTATCATTATTCACTGAATTTGATTCTGATCAATTCTAATACCTTACTAATTTTTCTTTCACACTCTAGTCAATAGTTTGGTGATTCTATCACTCCCGTTCTAAATTAGCAAAGGAACATATTGAATTGATTTTTTTTTCAACCATTGATTGATTTCTCTGGTTTCAATTATTTGAACTGATTCTGCCAAAAGTCTTATTTAATGCTGAGGCATAAACAGATGTAAAAAATCACCTTTGGACTTTCTTTTTGATTCTCCATTCACCAATGAAATTTCTCATGAGTATTCCATTGTCAAGTAACAAATACATCTGGGTGATTTCGCTAAACTCCAACAGCTACAGTATTTAGAGGCGACATACATGTAAAATAAAAATAAAAATGAAGAGATGGCCTTGCAAAAGAATGTCAACAAAATTGCAAATTGTGAAAGAGAAATTCAGGCTGGGAAGCAGTGATGTAATTGTGTAAGACAAACGTTTCAAGTGAATTGTCTAGTTTATAAAACATGCAAGAAAAGAGTTCAAGGAGATTCCAAAGAATATAAAACAAGCACAACCTTTGAAATAAAGTCAAAACAAGAGAGGCGGGGAATCAAACTGATCTTCAGTAGAATCCCACTTGCCACGATCTCACTGAGCAATGGCAGAATTGAAAATACACACTCCACAACTGTGGAAACCTGAGAGTTGCATGGCCCTTCTTGTGTTATGAGCTGTATCTGGAGGGGAGAAAGCATATCATCAAATTATTTATGATGGCAGGAAGGTCAGAGAAAGAGACTAGAAGCTTTAAGGCTTATATTATATATAGGAGTAACAATTTCTAAGGCCGAACTGTATAACTGATAAAATCATTTTCATATGTTACAATGATAATTTTGAGAAAGAATGGAGAGAAACATGTATAGAAATTGTAAAATACTCCATGAGTTAGTAGTGGATATGTCTGTCCTTTAATACAAAGGGGTTTTGTTTGCTTCTTGTTGTTTTTGTTCCAATACGTAGCCAAAATCAAATCTTCACCACTTTTACTTGCCAGACTTGTTCTGATGATACTTTCATGCTCTGTTCCTTCTGAATTATTTTCTTTTTAATTATTATTCTAAAGTATACAGAAGTGCATATAGTCAAGACTATGGTTTTCCCAGTTCCAATGTGTGGCTGTGAAAGTTGGACCAAAAGGAAGGCTGAGCGCCAAAGAATTGAGGCCTTTGAACTCTGGTGCTGGAGAAGACTCCTGCAAGTCCCTTGGACTGTAAGGTGATCAAATTCCTAAGAGGACTCTAAGGGGCGTGCATAAGAGCACAAACGTGCCTACCATTCCTGTCCTATTGTTTTCTTCCCATATATATATATATATGTGTGTGTGTGTGTGTGTGTGTGTGTTTATATTACCTTGTTTCTTCTCATATATATGTTTATATATTATATAATCCTTCATGTAATGCTTGTATATATTGTTACGACAAATAAATAAATTTAACAAAAAAATAACAAAAAAAACACCCGGTCAGTGCTAGAGGAGATCAACCCTGACTGCTCCTTCGAAAGTCAGATCCTGAAGATGAAACTGAAATACTCTGGCCACCTAATGAGAAGGAAGGACTCCCTGGAGAAGAGCCTAATGCTGGGAAAGATTGAGGGCAAAAGAAGAAGTGGACGACAGAGAATGAGGTGGCTGGATGGAGTCACTGAAGCAGTCCGCGTGAGCTTAAATGGACTCCAGAGGATGGTAGAGAACAGGAAGGCCTGGAGGAACATTGTCCATGGAGGTCGTGATGGGTCGGACATGACTTCGCAACTAACAACAAAACAACAATATTAGCAAGAATATATTACTTAAGGATTTTTTGCCCCCTTGCCTTGGTTTTGATGTTGTTTTTTTTCAACATCGCATTTGTTATTCAAGCTGAATATTTTCACAATATATTATGCACTAAATGAAAAAGCTGAGATTACTTTTTTTTTTGCATTTATATCCCGCCCTTCTCCGAAGACTCAGGGCGGCTTACACTATGTTAGCAATAGTCTTCATTCTATTTGTATATTTATATACAAAGTCAACTTTTATTGCCCCCAACAATCTGGGTCCTCATTTTACCTACCTTATAAAGGATGGAAGGCTGAGTCAACCTTGGGCCTGGTGGGACTCGAACCTGCAGTAATTGCAGGCAGCTGCTGTTAATAACAGACTGCATTAGCAGTCACCTTCTTTGCCACAGTAATTATCACTGTCTCTTTGGGCTGGGTCAAATTAACTAATCTTTAGTGGGGCAATCCTGTTCGGCAAGTATAAAAGGATACCATTCACGGAAAGATTCTGTCCCTCGGCTCAGGAGAGGTGGAGACTGTGGATCACATGCTCCTTAGATGTTCCTTTTATACAAAGATTAGGGAAAAAAACATATTCTGCCAATAAGTGCTAGGTAGCCTGGCTGTTCCGACACTACCTATCGTCAGTGGCTACTTAAGGATGAACAGTCAATAACTACAGTTAAAAAATAACTGCAGCTAAAAAAGCCAGCACAATCCTAAATTGCATTAACAGAGGGATACAATCAAGATCAAGTGAGGTACTAATACCACTCTATAAAGCCCTAGTAAGACCACACCTAGAGTACTGCATCCAGTTTTGGTCACCACACTATAAAAAAGATGTTGAGACTCTAGGAAAAGTGCAGAGGAGAGCAACCAGGATGATTAGGGGACTGGAGAATAAAACATATGAAGAACGGTTGCAGGAACTGGGCATGGCTAGTCAAGTGAAGAGAAGGACCAGGGGAGACATGATAGCAGTCTTCCAATATTTGAGGGGCTGCAACAGAGAGGAGGGGGTCAAGCTGTTTTCCTGAAGGCCAGACAAGGAATAATGGATGGAAATTGATCAAGAAGAGATTCAAACTATTTTCTCATATCAAATGATCTAAGTTACAAAGCCCACTGCAACTACATCGCCAAAAAGGCATTAAGGGTTGTAAACCTAATCTTGCGTAGCTTCTTCTCCGGAAAGATTACACTACTAACCAGAGCATACAAAACATTTGCTAGACCAATTCTTGGTTACAGCTCGCCTGTCAGGAACCCACACTTCATTTTGGATATTAATACAATTGAGCATGTCCAGAAATATTTTACAAGAAGAGTCCTCCACTCCTCTGATCACAACAAAATATCTTATGCCACCAGACTTGAAATTCTGGATTTAGAAAATTTAGAACTACGCTGCCTTCGGCATGACCTGAGCATAACTCATAAAATCATCTGCTACAATGTCCTTCCTGTTGAAGACTACTTCAGCTTCAACCACAACAATACACGAGCACACAATAGATTTAAACTTAAAGTGAACCTCTCCAATCTTGATTGTAGAAAATATGACTTCAGTAACAGAGTTGTTAATGCCTGGAACGCACTACCTGACTCTGTGGTCTCATCCCAAAATCCCCAAAACTTTAACCAAAGACTGTCTAATATTAACCACCCCATTCCTAAGAGGTCTGTAAGGGGCGTGCATAAGAGCACCAGCGTGCCTACCGTTCCTGTCTTAATGTTCTCTTTGGTGGTATTCAATTTGTGTGGTTATTTCATGCTTATACATATATATATAGTTGTGTTTGACAAAATAAATAAATAAAATAAAAAATAAATAAAAATAGAAAAATAGAAAAAAAATCTAGAAATGAGGAGGAACTTTCTGACAGTGAGAACAATCAACCAATGGAAAAGTTTGCCTTCAGAAGTTGTGGGAGCTTCATCTTTCAAGAAAAGATTGGACTGCCATTTGTCAGAAATGGTGTAGGGTCTCCTGCTTGAGCAGGGGGTTGGACTAGATGACCTATTAGGTCCCGTCCAACTCTGTTAATCTGTTATCTGTTATCAGTGCAGGTGGCCAGATTCTGCGTAGCAGCACTAAGGATTCATCGCACATACATGTCTTCTCCACCATAGCGATGTTATATAACAATTGTGGCAAACCCTTTGCACTGCTTAGTCATTTTCCTTTTAGCGTTGAACTTACAATGGGCCACACAGTTTAGGGATTGCAACTATTGTATAGTCAGACCATGTATAACTGACGCTGGATTTTATTATAGATTTTAGTTGTTATTTATTATTTTATCCTAGATTTTTTAAGTGTATATATACTGAGTGCTTTTATTTGTTCAGGTCTCTGTTTTAAGACTGTACGAATAAATTGTTGTAGCAGGGCAATTGTTTTTAAGGCGATGCATGCTTTGAAAATGGTTTGGAAGAAGTGATTAGACAGTTCTGTGGAACTCAAAGCCCAGACTTCTATGTGAGTTTGAAAAAAAATGTTTAAGGGGGAAAATAACCTATTTTCCAAAGCATCAGAAAGCAAGACAAGAAACAACACATGGAAATTAACCAAGGAGAGTAGCAATCTAGAACTAAGGAGAAATTTCCTAACAGTGAAAACAATTAACTAGTGAAACGGCTTCCCTTCAGAAGTTCTGGATGCTCCATCGCTGAAGGCTTTTAAGAAGAGACTGGACAGCCATTTGTCTGAAATAGTATAGGGTTTCCTGTTTAAGCAGGGGGTTGGATTAGAAGACCTCCAAGGTCCCTTCCAACTCTGTTATTCTATTCTCTACAGGTAGTCCTTGATTTACAGTAGTTGATTTAGTGACCGTTCAAAGTTAAAACGGCATGGGAAAAAATGACTTATGACTGTTTTTCACATTTGACCATTACAGCATCCCCATGGTCGCTTGATCAAAATTCAGACGCTTGGCAGGAGGGGGACTAGAAGACCTCCAAGGTGCCTTCCATTATTCTATGTTCTAATCCAGTCACTGAAGCTAATGAAAGCAACTGCTAAATCTTTCTAAGCTTATGTAAAGCCCAAGAAGGGAAGTGAGGCAGCGGTGGATTCACTTACCTTCCCTACTGATTTGCAGATGTGAGCGCACATGCCTGATCTGCACATGCACACGGTCTTCTGCACATGTGCAGTGCTCATTCACTAGGTCCGGGCAGGTGGGCAGATCTTCCTGAAGTCGCCGCTACCGGTTTTCCCGATCCGGAGAGAACTGAGTGAATCCTACCACTGAACTGAGGGGCAAATGACATGGGTTTTCTCATTTAGAATAGAATAGAATAGAATAGAATAGAATAGAATAGAATAGAATAGAATAGAATAGAATAGGGCCTCTGGTGTCTCAGACTGCTAAGACAGTCTGTCATTAACACAGCTGCTTGCAATTACTGCAAGTTCAAGTCCCACCAGGCCCAAGGTTGACTCAGCCTTCCATCCTTTATAAGGTAGGTAAAATGAGGACCCAGATTGTTGGGGGCAATAAGTTGACTTTGTATATAATATACAAATGGATGAAGACTATTGCTTAACATAGTGTAAGCCGCCCTGAGTCTTCGGAAAAGGGCGGGATATAAATGCAAATAAAAAAAATAGAATAGAATAGAATTTTTATTGGCCAATTGTGATTGGACACACAAGGAATTTGTCTTGGCGCATATGCTCTCAGTGCACATAAAAGAAGAAGAAAAAAGATACCTTCATCAAGGTACAACATTTACAACACAAATGATCATAGGATACAAATTTAACACTTAATGATACAACACTTAATGATAATCATAGGGTACAAATAAGCAATCAGGAACAATCAATATCAATATAAATCATAAGGATTACCAGCAACACTTACTTTTTAAACTATTTATTAACTAACATAGTTAACTATTTGTTAACTAACATAGTTACCTTGCCTTTTAATTTGATTCTTTTTCTCTCTTTTAAAAGGATGTTCAGATTAGCTTTTAACATTCCTAAACTGATAAACAAGCTGGAGGCTACCTCCAGATAGGAAACATTTGTTAGTACAACTGGGGGGCGGGTCTGGCTTATCTCTTTCGTGAACTCTAAGCCAGGGGTCTCCAAAGCTGGCTGAGGAACTCTGGGAGTTGAAGTCCACAAGTCTTAAAGGGACCAAGGTTGGAGACCCCTGCTCTAAGCAACCTTTTTTCTTACAATTATGCCCCTTCTGACGTCAGACCTCATTCTGATGAACATGCGTGATATTATGGGATGCAAATACATAACATGTTTGACTCCACGTAACTGATTTCTTGGGAAAAGGGGAGGTGACTTTTCTTCTGTCTAATCAACTTTCCTCTCGCACTGTCTTTGTTGTGTTAACTATAAAAAGAAGAGAAACATGGGACTTGAGGTTCTCTCTTCCTTTGTCATATAGAGATCCCATTTTATCAGGGTACCCTAATAAACTGCTTTTAAACAATCTTCCGACTCAATAGGGCCTCTGGTGGCTTAGACTGCTAAGGCAGTCTGTTATTAACAGCAGCTGCTTGCAATTACTGCAGGTTCAAGTCCCACCAGGCCCAAGGTTGAGTCAGCCTTCCATCCTTTATAAGGTAGGTAAAATGAGGACCCAGATTGTTGGGGGCAATAAGTTGACTTTGTATATAATATACAAATGGATGAAGACTATTGCTTGACATAGTGTAAGCCGCCCTGAGTCTTCGGAGAAGGGCGGGATATAAATGCAAATAAATAAATAAATAAATAAATAAATAAATAAATAAATAAATAAATAAATAAATAAATAAATAAATAAATAAATAAATAAATTGCTTATTGGAAAGGTAAACTGAGGCAGAACCAGAGGTGGTTTTCTGCAGGTTCTGACCAGTTCTCGAGAACCGGTAGCAGAAATTTTGAGTTGTTTGGAGAACCGGTAGTAAAAATTCTGACTGGCCCTGCCCCCATCTATTCTCTGCCTCCCAAATCCCAGCTGATCGGGAGGGAATGGGGATTTTACAGTATCCCTCCCCTGGAGTGGGAAGGGAATGGAGGTTTTGCAATATCCTTCCTCCAAGAGTGGGGTGGGAATGGGGATTTTTCAGTATCCTTCCCCTGGATTGGGGTGGGAATGGAGATTTTAGAGTATCCTTCCCCTGCCAAGCCCACCAAGCCATGTCATGCCCACCAAGCCACGCCCACAGAACCGGTACTAAAAAAAAAAAATTGAACCCCACTACTGGGCAAAACCTAGAGCCAGATTTGGCATTCAGAACTGAATAAAGGAAGGGGCTATTCTTGCACACAGACAAGCCCATCTTGAAGGAAATTGCACAACCAGTTCTCAAGGTACACAGGCGTAATAGTATTTTCCCTCTAAAATAAATAGTTTTAGAAACCCGTGTCAACCGCGCCGGCTCAAAATGTTGATTATAAATAAATAGAATGGTACGAGAAGGCTAATGCATGCTTGGTTTGATATTTCATTTTATTGCACTGTAACTTGATTATATGAGAAATGTATGCCCGTCAGAGTCACTCTCAACTGGAATGGCAAATGAAACCTTGGTAGATACAGATAAATAAATAATAAATGTGCAATTACCTAATAATAAGAATACAGAGGTTACAGATGGTAATGCTTTATGTTGGCTAAAGGAGATACAATTATTTTAGGTGCAAGGGCTGCGTGCATTTCGAGCGTTTACCCTGGTGATATAATTAGGCAGGAATAATATAAACATCTAACAAAAAAAAAAAAAGATCCAGAAAAGCCCTAACTAAGTTACATGAAATATGCATAATATACTCTAAAGAGGGAACTTGGATAGTTTTTCTCCTCCGATGAACAAAGAAGGATGAGCGTTACAAAAATAATAATAGTAATCCTATTGCTATAAAAGTAGCAAGTGTATGAATTTATTCATATAAAATAATTTTGTGCTGTCAATCACGCCACCTAATAGAGCACACCTAAGCCGTTATAATGAAGTATAATTTTCAGGACCTCATTTGCTAATTTTTTTTAAAAAAAATTTTGGTCTGTATCTTACATCATTTTTTAATGTTTTCTCTGCAAGATACAGAGTAATAAGATGCAGAGTAATCATTTAACATGGTAATGACTTTACTGCAGCATCAGTAACGGAACTGACTTCCTATCTAATGTCAATTTGCTGGGTAGACTTCCTAATGAAATGTGATCTGTGTCCCATATTGGCCCACAGATCATAAAAATAAATCCAACATTAAGTACTATAGAGTGGTTGTTTTTTTTTTAACATAGTCTGGTTTTATTTATTATTTATTTATTTTATTATTTATTTATTTTGTCACAACAGTATATATAAGCATAAGCATGAAAGTAACTATATAATATATAAGCATATATATAAGCATAAGTATGTAATAACTATATTAATTGGATATAATGAAAGGAAATAATAGGACAGGAATGGTAGGCACATTTGTGCTCTTATGCACACCCCTTACAGACCTTTTAGGAATGGGGTGAGGTCAATAGTAGACAGTTTTTGGTTAAAGCTTTGGGGATTTTGAGAAGAGACCACAGAGTCAGGTAGTGTGTTCCAAGCATTAACAACTCTGTTACAGAAGTCATATTTTCTGCAATCAAGATTGAAGCGGTTAACATTAAGTTTAAATCTATTGTTTGCTCTTGTATTGTTGTGATTGAAGCTGAAGTAGTCTTCAACAAGAAGGACATTGCAATAGATGATTCTATGAGTTAAACACAAGTCCTGTCAAAGGCGGTGGAGTTCTAAGTTTTCTAAACCCAAGATTTCAAGTCTGGTGGCATAAGGTATTTTGTTGTATTCAGAGGAGTGGAGAACTCTTCTTGTAAAATATTTCTGGACACATTCAATTGTATTGATGTCTGAAATGTGGTATGGGTTCCAGACAGGCGAGCTGTATTCAAGAATTGGTCTAGCAAATGTTTTATAAGCTCTTGTTAGTAGTGTAGTGTTTCTGGAGAAGAAGCTATGTAAGATTAGGTTTACAACTCTTAAAGCCTTTTTGTGATGTAGTTGCAGTGGGCTTTGGCACTTAGATCATTGGATATGAAAACTCCAAGATCTTTGACAGGGTGGGGGTCATCTGTAAGGTAATGTCCATCGAGTTTGTATTTAGTGTTTGGATTCTTTTTTTCCAATGTGTAAGACCAACCATTTGCTGGTTGAGATTTGGAGTTGCCAAGTTTTTGACCATTCTGACACAAAGTCAAGGTCTTTTTGAAGGGTAGCTATATTGTTGGTAGTGTTAAATAGTTTGACATCATCAGCGAAAAGAACACAATTACTTTTAATATGGTCACAGTAATTATGTGTATAGGATAGCCATTATTTCTTCAGAACAGTGTTCTACCTGAAGTCAGATCAGCTTCAATGCTTGCAGTCGTTCAGACAGCCAAAAAAACCTGGATTACATGTTGGGTCCCCTCCTTGCAGTTGGTGATGGACGTTGTTGTAGTTGTCTTTCTATGAAGTGTTGACAAGGAATGAATCGATGGTTCATTGTGAGGTCTTAGTTTTTATTTATAAGGGCCTTAGCCGTTGTTGTTGTTGTTTTGGGGGGGGGAATTAAGAGGAACGTACCTTGTGTGTTATGAGCCGTGGTGGCACAGTGGTTAGAGTGCAGTACTGCAGGCTACTTCTGCTGACTGCCAGCTGCCTGCAATTTGGCAGTTCAAATCTCACCAGGCTCAAGGTTGACTCAACCTTCCATCCTTCTGAGGTGGGTAAAATGAGGACCCAGATTGTTGGGAGCAAATATGCTGACTCTTTAAACTACTTAGAGAGGGCTGTAAAGCACTGTAAAGCAATATATAAGCCTGAGTGCTATTGCTATTGGTATTGCTGCAAAACAAACAAAAGTAAAGGAATATCTGTATTTTATGTGTAGGTAAATAAATGATAGAGTTGGACACTAAGAATGGCCAATTGAAGAAGAATTGACACCTTTGAACCGTCGTGCTGTTGTAAATTATTGTGTCTCAGTGGTGAAATCCTCCCCACTTTGCCACCAGTTCGCTGCCCGCACATGCACATTGCGTGCCAAACGAACTCTGCATGCGCGCGCATGCACAGTGTGTGTCAAACATGTGCTTGCTTCAGAAAAAGGATGCTTTCTAAGGTAAGTAGAACAGCGAGGGGGCGAGACAGTTGCGCTGCACTATTTAGATTAGCTAGAAAGCAGGATTTCCTGCTTTGTAGCAAATATAAATCGTGCGGCACAGCTGATCGTCAGAAATACCGGTTCGCATCAACCGGTAGCTTTTTTTTTTACTACCGGTTCACCGAACCAGTAGCTTTTATCACTACCGGTTCATCCGAACCAGTGCAAACCAGGAGGATTTCACCACAGTTGTGTCTACTATGGACAGCCAGAGTAACTAACAGAGAGGTATAAAATAATATACAACTAGACACATCTAGTGTAGTTTCTACACACTAGAAACTAAAATCATAAGTCCTGTCTGGTTTACTTTGGCCATGCCAAGTGTGCAAATTCATTGGAGAAGGCACTGATGCTAAGAATGGTTAGTGGAACAACAAAAAGGGGCAAGTAAAGAACACGTTGGCTTGATATTATTGGATCTGATACAAACTCAAACATCCAACAATTGAAAAAAGATGTGCTGATCGACTAACTATGTCTTACTATTTTTCAACAAGCAGTAGCTTTGACACTAGGGACGCGGTGGCTCAGGGGCTAGGACGTTGAGCTTGTCGATCGAAAGGTCTGCAGCTCAGCGGTTCAAATCCCTAGTGCTGCCATGTAACGGGGTGAGCTCCCGTTACTTGTCCCAGCTTCTGCCAACCTGTTGTGATGGCCGGGTCAGGGAAATCCGAATCAGGCATGCCTCTGCAGCTCTGCCAAAGTCCTAGCAAAGTTCTCAAGGTGGGCAGGAGACCAGAAAGTGACTTCAGCAAGATAAGGTAGACTTTGCCTGACTCAGAGAATGCCAGAAAGCAGATCCTTTATATAGGCCATGGGTGTGGCTCCATGACTCAGCACTTATCCTGGCCTACCCCTCCCTTCCTTCTGTTGACGCCACTTATCAATTCTCCTGAAGCAAGGGTCACTCCAGTCTGCAGCTGTTGGTAATTGACCTTCCTCAGGCTCACATGCTGTGGGGGAGGGGGAGGGGTCTAGTTGCTCCGTTTGCCTGGGCATGGAGCCAGGGCTGGGGGCTGAAGGCGCTTCTTCTTCCTCAGCCTGTATGGGCATGGAGCCAGGGCTGGGGCCGGGAGGCATGCTAGGACATTCCTCAGCGTTCGGAAGCAGATAAGAAGGCCCCGGCTGCGGGGAAAGCGGACGAGGTACAACACAACCTAGCACTTTCAAAAGCACGTAAAAATGCAAGTAGAAAAATAGGGATCACCTTTGGTGGGAAGGTAACAGCGTTCCGTGTGCCTTTGGCATTTAGTCATGCCGGCCACATGACCACGGAGACGTCTTCGGACAGCGTAAGCTCTTCGGCTTTGAAACGGAGATGAGCACCGGCCCCTACAGTCAGCAACGACTAGCACGTATTGCGAGGGGAACCTTTACCTTTACCTTTAGCTTTGACAGAGACTGCTCACAAATGCCCATAGAGTCAAACAAGTGTTGTTAGCATTAGGTAACTACATGCATTTTAAGTTATAATTGGTAAGCAGGATAATAGAAGTTAGGAAGTGATCTATGTTGAAGGTAAATTATACAGGCTATTGCCATTTCAGTCTAATTTAGTGGACTTTATGTGTGAAGAGAAATATAATCATCTTAGAGGTTCCCAGAGCAAGACAAGCATACAAATTACAGCAGCTTGCATAGGTTAGTTCCATTTACTTGTCTGGAAATCATGATTCAGAAGCAGCTAAACTCTCTGTCTGTGTTTCTGTATCTGTAGGATTGGACCTACTAGCTAAGAGAAACATAAACACTGAATATTTTAAACAAAATACAGGTAATGGTTGACTTACAATAGTTCATTTAGTGATCGTTCAAAGTTACATTGAAAAAGCACTGAAAAAAAAGTGACATGACCATTTTTCACGCATATGACCGCTACAGCATCCCCATGGTCACATGATCAAAAATTAGGATGCTTGGCAATGGGTTCATATTGCCCAGGACCGTTGCAGTATCCTGGGGTCACCTTTTATGATCTTCTGACAAGCCATCTTGTCAGTGATCTTCTGCAATGATTCACTTAACAACCGTGGCAAGAATTGTCATGAAATGAAGCAAAACTCATTTAAAAAAAATCTCACTTAGCAACAGAAATTTGGGGCTCCGTTGTGGTCATAAATCAAGGACTACCTGCATTTCAGACTTCCCTTCGTTCATTCCCCTACTTTCTTACACTGTAGTCTCCTGGGTATCTTGAGTCACAATTTGGCTGAATCAACCATGGTACCGAGTTTTTCAGAAACTATGCAATAGAAACATTAAATTGACTATGTCAACTTCATATAATGAAAATTTGTATAAAATATAGATAGAATATAGATAGATAGAATTTTTTATTGGCGAAGTGTGAGTGGACACACAAGGAATTTGTCTTGGTGCATATGCTCTCAGTGTACATAAAAGAAAAGATACATTCATCAACATTTAACAATAGTCATAGGGTATAAATAAGCAATCAGGAAAAAAATCAATATAAATATAAATCGTAAGGATAAAAGCAACAAAGTTACAGTCATACAGTCATAAGTGTTTGGAGATCTGTGATGGAAACAATGAGAAGATTAATAGTAGTGCAGATTTAGTAAATAGTGTTGAGGGAATTATTTGTTTAGCAGAGTGATGGCATTCGGGAAGAAACTGTTCTTGTGTCTAGTTGTTCTGGTGTGCAGTACTCTTTAGCGTTGTTTTGAGGGTAGGAGTTGAAACAGTTTATGTCCAGGAAGTGAGGGGCCTGTAAATATTTTCACAGCTCTCTTTTTGACTCATGCAGTATACAGGTCCTCAATGGAAGGCAAGTTGGTAACAGTTGTTTTTTTCTGCAATTCTAATTATGCTCTGAAGTCTGTGTCTGTCTTGTTGGGTTGCAGAACCAAACCATGTTTATAGATGGCATTTTGCACCAGCTAGATTGGCAAAAATGTATAAACATAGATCTGCTAAATCAGAAGTCTTCAAACTTGGCAGCTTTAAGACTTGTGAACTTCAACTCCCAGAATTCTCCAGCCAACTGGAGTATGGCACTATGCTGGCTGCAGAATTCTGGGAGTTGAAGTCCACAAGTCTTAAAGCTGCCAAGTTTGAAGACCTCTGTGCTAAATGTTGGAAGTGTAATCAATCATCTGGTTCATATGTGGTGGACATGCCCAAAAACTAAAAAATACTGGATGAAAATACATACTTGGCTGGAAAAAAATGACATATAGCAATATATAGACTTGAAAACAGAGATATTTTTGTTGGGCATTCTACCAGAAAAATATGATAAAAAGACTATATATCTGGTCTTGCATAGATTAACTTTCATAGATTAACTATTGTATTTGTGCAACAATAGAAAAATGATGAGATTTCATCTGAGGGGAATGTAATTAAGAAAATATCAGAGTGCGCAGAAATGGATAGACTAACGCTCACTATTAAGGAGAAAGAAGAAACTGAATATTTTTTTTCATATGGGACATATTTTATCAATGGCTAGACAACCGAAACAGAAGTTAGAAAGGAGGAGATATAAAAAGGGGAAATGCTCAGGTGGAAAGTTGTTAAAGAAGATATTATATTTATTAAATTTCCAACATATAAAACACAAAATGCAAAAAAAAAAACACCAGAAAAAAAAGACACAGCAAAAATTTAACACTAATGGCAGCTTTTCCATATCGGTATCTCTATCATAACAAACATATTTACAAAGATTCTAATTCTATACATCTCTATCTTGAATTGGATCCTTATTTCAATTATAGTAATATCTATTTACAATTCAGTTTCATATCCTATGTTCCTATCCAGTTTTACATTCTCCAAATTATATTTAACAAAGTATCCCTTAGGTTTTGCGTTTACTCTCAAGCCAGGAGTAGCATCAGTTCCAAATTTGATAGTACTCAGTCTCTTCCCTTTTCTTCATTTCCAAAGACAATCTATCCATTTCTGCACAGTTGTGTATATATATATATATATATATAATTATTTGGTCTGGAGGAATATCTGATTGTTTCCAATTTTGTGCTATGACAATTCTACTTGCAGTTAATATATGTAAAGTTATATACCGTAATTTTTTCTCCATTTTTGAAGGGAAAATGGGAAAAAAAGTTAACTATTATTATTATGGTGATGAACACCACAACAAATATGTGTATTATGATTGGTTTTTTTTATTGAAAAAGTTTTAAAAAACAATCATAATACACATATTTGTTGCGGGGGGGAAGGAAGGGGGGAAGGGGGTTTTCTGGGAGGGAGGGGGGAAAAAAGGGGAAAAAATGTATTATGATTGTTTAAAAATACCCAGACCACACACTGTTTGTTTGTTTGTTTATTTATTTATTTATTTATTTGTTTGTTTGTTTGTTTGTTTGTTTGTTTGTTTATTTATTTATTTATTTATTTATTTATTTATTTATTTATTTATTTATTTATTTATTATTAATTAAATTTATATACCGCCCTTCTCCTGAAGGACTCAGGGCGATTTACAGCCAGATAAAAACACAATTACACAAAAATTAAAACAATTTTAAAAAACTGATTCAATTAAAGCTGAAACAACATTTAAAACTATAATTAAAACCATAATAACCCCTATTAAAATTACTTTAAGCCAGCCCTGCGCGGGAAAACAAAAAAGTCTTCAGCTCACGATGGAAGGTCCGGAGGTCAGGGAGTTGTCGTATCCCTGGAGGCAGCTCATTCCAGAGGGCAGGTTTGATGAAAATTGAATGTTATATAAATATAACAAATAAAACATTACAAAGCAAACAAACCATGATACTGAGTTTCCTCTATGGAGTTTGAAACCATCCAGCTCTGATCGCTGATCTCCAGTTTTGATCTGTTTTTCCCAAGTTCTGGCATTCTGCTTTGCACATTTTAATATTGTTATGCCTATCACCCATCTTTATCTGGCAAAACAAAATACCGGCAGATCTCACTGGTACATCTACAATATTTAGAAAAGCCTTCAGGTGAGAATAAGATTTGAATAGGATAATTAACCTTGATAGTCATTTCTTCCAACTGAGCCAAAGAGCAGATGGAAATACAAATTCACTTTTCACAGAATTCTGGGATTTCATGGGCTGGAAACAATCTATAATATACTCATGGGCACAATATTTTCTCAACCCTTTCGAAAACAGAAAGGGTGATAAGAATCTGCTATAACAGGTATTTTGTTAATTCATGTCTGGGAAATACGCATATCCAGGGGTGAAATCCAGCAGGTTCTGACAGGTTCTGGAGAACCGGTAGCGAAAATATTGAGTAGTTGGGGGAACAGGCAAATACCACCTCTGGCTGGCCCTAGATTGGGGTGTGAATGGACATTTTGCAGTATCCTTCCCCTGGAGTGGGGTGGGAATGGACATTTTGCAATATCCTTCCCCTACAGTGGGGAGGGAATGGGGATTTTGCAGTATCCTTCCCCTGGAGTGGAGAGGGAATGGAGATTTTGCAGTAGCCTTCCCCTGCCATGCTCACCAAGCTACACCCATCAAGCCACACCAGGCCCACCACGCCAGAGAACCGGTAGTAAAAAAAAATAAATTTCACCACTGCACGTATCTCTTATGTAAATGAAATATGGAGAGAAATTAGCTGTTCTGGAAGGTTGAATGGCAGAGGTTAAATCTGATGGACCAGAAAAACAAAAACAAAAACACCTTCTTAGTTCACATGTTTTCCATATTGACCAATCATATGCCTTCAAAGAGCTCAGAAGGAAAAAGTTCCAAGTCCATTTAATGTTTGTGGTTCCCTTTATATCTTGTTTGAAGGGAATCCCCAGTCATGAAGTAGCATTAAATCTTCAGGAATGTAGTCCTTAATACATCTGCCCTCCATACATTTTCTTAACCTCTGCCAGCTGCCATTTTTAGGCACTTGGTGGAGACATAGTTTTCTGATATTGGTCGTAAATTGCCTCCCAACCAGTTTTATTGCCATTGGATGATTTTTTTATCCTAATATTTTTGTTTGCTGTGATTACTTCTTATAGTCCATTTTATACCTCGTGTTCATCTCTCCCTTAATCATCCTTTTTTCCTAACCTAACTATCTCACTTTCAAACATTCAAACCATTTTCTAAAAGCAAAATATGCAAGATCCTAAGATTCTTTCTTTCTTTCTTTCTTTCTTTCTTTCTTTCTTTCTTTCTTTCTTTCTTTCTTTCTCTACCTATCTATCTACCATCTATCTATCATATCTATCTTCTATCTAATCTATCTCTGTCTGTCTGTCTGTCTATCATCTGTCTATCTGTATCTATCTATCTATCTATCTATCTATCTATCTATCTATCTATCTATCTATCTATCTATCTATCTATCTATCTAGTCTTGCATTTGAGGTGACTGTGGGAACATTTCAATCAATTTTAACCCACCATCTTCTGTTCTTACATTCAATAATGTATATTATATTCCAAGTTGGGTCGAAGAGAACAACTTATTACCTCAATATTATAGCTAACCTACTAGAGTTATAATATGTTTTAAATAGATTTGATGCATGCTATCACCTTTAATTTATTTCCATATGAGATAACCTTTTTCAATGAACATAATTTTTTTTTTTGTTTGTTTGTTTGTTTACATTTATACCCCGCCCTTCTCCGAAGACTCAGGGCGGCTTACAGTGTATAAGGCAATAGTCTCATTCTATTTGTATATTTTTTACAAAGTCAACTTATTGCCCCCCCAACAATCTGGGTCCTCATTTTACCTACCTTATAAAGGATGGAAGGCTGAGTCAACCTTGGGCCGGGCTCGAACCTGCAGTAATTGCAGGCTTTGTGTTCTTAATAACAGGCTGTTCTTAATAACAGGCCTTACCAGCCTGCGCCATTCACCGGCCCTTTCTACTTATAATAGTTTTAGGAACACTTTACAAGTTAAACTGATGGAGTGAGTGTCATTTAAACTTCCTCAAAGAGAAACCATTATACAAATTAAAACACTCATCTATTCTACTGTGCTTAGCGTGTTGATCACCATACTGCAAATGAACCATTGTCATCATTTTTTTTATGTCGATGTTTGTGTATACTGTTGTGACAAAATGAAATTAAAAAAAAGTTGTACTATCATGAAAGCCTATGGAGATTCTCAGTCATCCAGGTCATGGTTGTCCCAAAGGTGATTTTTCAGGAGGCAACTGGACTTCCCTGTTTTTTCTTTGAAGACGTTTTGCTCTTCATCAAAAAAGCTTCTTCAACTTTGATTGGATAGTGGGGAATGGAAGGATTTATATTCCTTGCAGACAGTTGGTCATTTGCATCCTTTTAGGGAGTCATTGAGGCCACTTGGAGGTTTATCTGTGTCCTCAGGGTCACCTGAATAGTGGGTGTGGAGCCTTCTGGGTTGCAGGATGTTTTCTGTCCTGTGTGTATTGTCTGCATCTCAAACTGAAGTGCAAATGGTTCCTGCAGTCTGCAATTTTTCTGGAAATTCCAGCTGTCTGCAAGAAATCGGATAGAACAGAATGGAACGGAACAAGATGAGACAGGATGGAACAGGAAGGGAGGGGAGGGAATGGAATGGAATCAAATAATTAGACTACACTAGACTAGACTAGACTAGACTAGACTAAACTGGGATAGGATGGGATGGGATGGGATGGGATGGAATTAAATAATTAGAATAGAATAGAATAGAATAGAATAGAATAGAATAGAATGGAATGGAATGGGATGGGATGGGATGGGATGGGATGGGATGGGATGGGATGGGATGGGATGGGATGGGATGGGATGGGATGGGATGGGATGGGATGGGATCAAATAATTAGACTAGACTAGACTAGACTAGACTAGACTGGGATACGATGGGATGGGGTGGGATGGAATCAAATAATTAGAATAGAATAGAATAGAATAGAATAGAATAGAATAGAATAGAATAGAATAGAATAGAATAGAAGGGACCTTGGAGGTCCTCCAGTCCAGCCCCCTACTCAAGCAGGAGAACCTATACCATTTTAGACAAGTGACTGTTTAGTTTCTTCTTAAAAACCTCCAGTGAGGTTTTGAGGTTTCACAACTTCTGAAAGCAAGCTGTTCCACTGGTTAATTGTCCTCACTCTTAGGAAGTTTCTTCTTAATTCCAGGTTGCTTCCCCCTTTGAGTAGTTTCCAACCATTTTTTCTTGTCCTGCCCTCTGGTACTCTGGAGAATAATTTATAAAGGAATATAAGTCCTTCCATTCCCCACCATCCAGTCAGAGCTGAAGAAGCTTCTTGGATGAGAAGCAAAACATCTTCAAAGAAAAAAACAAGAAAATCCAGTTGTCTTCTGAAAAAGCACCTTTGGGGCAGCCATGGCCTAGATCAGAGGTCTCCAACCTTGGCAACTTTAAGACTTGTGGACTTCAACTCCCAGAATTCCTCAGCCAGGAAGACTGGCTGAGGAATTCTGGGAGTTGAAGTCCACAAGTCTTAAAGTTGCCAAGGTTGGAGACCCCTGACCTGGATGACTCAGAATCTCCATAAACCTTTAGCTATTCCCTGTGGGATGAACACCCTTCAAATGGCATGGGAGTACGAGTGGATTTCCAGAAAAATTGCAGACTGTCATGTGATCAAAATTCAGATGCTAGACAACTGTCTCATACTTATGACAATTGTGTTGTCCTAGGGTCATGTGATCCCCTTTTGTGACCTTCTGACAAGCCAAGTCAACGGGAAAACCAGATTCGCTTAACAGCCATGTTACTAACTTGACAGCTGCGGTGATTCACTTAACAACTGTGGCAAGAAAGTCATAAAATGGGGCAAAACAAATGTCTCACTTAGCAACAGAAAATTTTGGGCTCAGTTGAGGTCATAAGTTGAGGACTACCTATAATATTGTCATCAGAAAGCCACGATTTACAATGTGACTGGAAGAACAGGTTGAAGATTAGCCTGCTGGTAAGATATAATAAAAAGAAAAATTGATAAATACCAAAATTTCACTAATGGGACAAAAAGTGACATACTAGAGTTGCAGAAAATTTCTGAAGAACAAAAATTTCTTCATGGTGAATTTTGCTTGAGCTTAATGGGGAAACAACAGCTGCAGCACCACAATTGTTGGGTATTTGAGCCATAAATCTATCCTTGAAAATGTTTCTTCAGTCACTTTCCATTTTTACTCTCTATTTACAAGCTTTCATTTCTTCTTTTTTGTTTTTATTTTTTTATGTTTCCTTTCCACAGCCCAAGAGACCGAGTGCATTAAGCTCATTAATGCCAGTTGGGTTATAAACCAGCAGTTTCTGGCTTGATGTGCTGACAGTGTAACTTATGCAAAAGATTTGCTTTACTAAATGTGTTTTGTTTTAAAAAGTATGTAAGTAATTCTTTCAGTCTCTACATGTGGCTTTTATTGTTCGCAATTCTCCTCCACTTCTTTTTTTTCCTCCATTAAGGAACGGTGGGTTTCAAAGCCTGGGCTATGCCAAAATAAAAGATTGTATAAAGTGTCATATTCTTCCAAATAGATGATTGATTAAATTCTGAAATCTCTTAGCCCATTGAAAAGATCATTTCAAACTTGCTACACATTATGTTTAAATAATGAACATATAGTAGGACAGATTACAAGGCCAGAGTTTTTATTGTTACAATGAGCCAGCAGTGTGCAGCAGCAGCCAAAAAAGCCAATGCAATCCTAAACTGCATTAACAGAGGGATACAATTAAGATCAAGTGAGGTACTAATATCAGTCTAGAAAGCCTTAGTGTTAAGTTCGGGCAATAACGAGGCAGGAGACCAGTGAGTGACAACAGCTCTTTAGTTTATAGTGAACCCAGCAAAAAACATCCGGCAAAACCCCTCTTTATATACAGTTCTGGCTGAGGCTTCAACCAATCAGCAACGTGCATGTTCCCGCCCAAATTTCCCTCCAAAAACTTTAAAGATACATTACACTCCTTCCCTCCCAGAACGCATTGTACCATATTTACATAAAATTAACATCTTATTTCTTTACGTAGTCACGCAGGTAGACAGGGCGTCTCCTAACTCTTTCAGACCTGCGCAATTCATTTTCTGGGAGTGAGTCGAGCTGGCCGGAGGGACTGTTTGTTCCTCCCAGCTCCTCCTCCGGGCCATCCGGCCCTGGATTATTGGCTGAGTCATCCCTGCTGTCTTCAGGAAGAACCGGTTGGTGTCGCTGGACTTCATCGGACTCAGATAAGTCCCCCGTTCGCCCCGGGTTTGAGTCAGCTGTGAATTCAAACATTTGGTAGTCAGGGCCTGGCTGATTTGTTTCTGTTTTACTTGATATGCGTTTTCTTATTTGGTCTATGTGGCGTCTCCAAACCCGGCCATCCTCCATATCTACTAGATATGATTTCGGCCCGGTTATTCTGAGAATTGTCCCTTTTAACCATGTTGGGCCCTCGCTATAGTTGTGTGCCCACACCGGGTCACCCACTGTCATTTCCCTAGTTTTACCGTGTGCCCCCTTGTACCCGTCTGGGGTGTAGGTTGGGTTTAGTCGGTCTAACGGGCACCTGAGCTTCCGACCCATCAATAGTTCCGCTGGCTGCGCCAGTTGTCACACAGGGGTTCTATGTTGGACTGCTAAAAGGTATCGATTTTGTTTGCCAATCGCCTGGCCTTATCCTAGATAGCGCTTCTTTGGTGCTCGAGCAACGTTCTGCAAGTCCGTTCGTCGCCGGGTGGAAAGGCGCCGAGAGGACATGTCTGATGCCCTCCTCCGCCAAGTACCCCTCAAACTGGGTTGCCATGAATTGCGGGCCGTTGTCGGAAACCAGGGTGTCGGGCAAACCATGGGTTACAAATAGGTACCTCAGGACTGAGATAACAGCCTCTGCCGTTGTGGTTCTCATGAGGATGATTTCTAACCATTTTGAGTAGGCATCTACTACAATTAAAAAGGTTTGCCCATGAAATGGCCCGGCAAAATCTATGTGAATCCTAGACCATGGCCCCTGTGGTTTCTCCCATTCTCTAATAGGGGCCGTAGGGGGTAGTGGCCTTGACTCTTGACAGGATTGGCATTTCCCTACCCTTTCGCTAATTTCCTTGTCCATCAGGGGCCACCACACATAACTCCTCGCTAAACTCTTCATCCTGACGATCCCTGGGTGGCCCACATGCAACAGCTCCAATACATTTTTCTGTAATTTCTCCGGGATAACCACCCTATCCCCCCATAACAGACACCCCCCTTGAACAGATAGTTCCTCTCGTTTTTTCGCAAAGTCTTTGAAAGCCTTGCCAGCGTGCATGGCCATCCCTTTGCACCCAACCAATTACAGTCCTTATGGTAATGTCCTTGTAAGATGCCCTAGCCACTTCCTTGGATGTGACTGGGCCAGAGTCCAAAGAGTCAATTAGCAGGACGGGTGTCCCCGGGGTTGGGTCTTCGATAGTCTCTGGTAACGGGCATCTACTCAGAGTGTCTGCATGCCCCAGTTCTTTTCCCAGGTGGTGGAGCAATCTGTAAGAGTATGCCGCCAGGAAGATAGTCCATCGGGTCAGCCTGGGTGAAAGTGCAACAGGTGTCGGGCGGTCGCCCGCTAAGAGTCCCAATAGGGGTCTATGGTCCGTTACTATCTCGAAATCTCATCCGAATACGTATTCGTGAAATTTCTTTATCCCTGAGATTATAGCCAATGCCTCCCTATCCAGCTGGCTGTAATTCCTTTCAGCCGAGGATATTGTTCGGGAATAATACGCTATAGGGGCTTCTGTTCCATTCGGTAACCTATGGCTGAGCACAGCCCCCACCCCGTAGGGTGATGCATCACAGACTAGTACTAATGGCAACGTACCATTGTATTGAATAAGGAGGCTATCACTGGACAAAAGGTTTTTTACCCCTTCAAATGCCTTAGTTTCCCTTTTCCCCCAGGACCAAACGGCTTTCTTTGCTAGTAATTTGTGTAGCGGTTCGGCTATTGTTGCCTTGTTCTTTAAGAATACCGCATAGAAGTTGACAAGACCTAAGAATGCCTGTAACTCCGTTTTATTTTTGGGAGCTGGGGCCTTCCTGATGGCCCGTACCTTGCTCTCAGTGGGGTGAATCCCTTCCCTGTCTATTCGGTAGCCCAGGAATTCTACGGATCCTACCCCGATTTGGCATTTGTTCAGCTTAACTTTAAGCCCGGCAGACCTGAAAATGCCCAAAACCTTCCTTAGTCTTACCCCCAGTTCCTCTAAATTTTCAGCTGATACCAATACATCGTCGAAATATGATACCACCTCGGGTAGACCCTGCAATAATCGCTCCATTAGGTTCTGAAATAACCCCGGAGCTACGCTAACCCCAAACTGTAACCGGTGCATTTAAAAGCACCCCGGTGCGTGACAATTGTCTGCTCCTCGGCTGTGCTGCTATCTACGGGTAACTGCTGATAGGCTTGAGCCAAATCGAGTTTGGCGAAAACCTGCCCTTGTCCTAACGAGTGCAGCAAGTGTTGCACTACTGGGACGGGTATGCACTCTTCTGCAATGCTTCCTTGATCGGGATGCCTTGTGCACAGTCACTCATCGCTCGTTACCTCTCGCTTGGATTATTGTAATGCTCTCTACATGGGGCTCCCCTTGAGGTGCACTCGGAGGCTTCAGTTAGTCAGAATGCAGCTGCGCTGGTGATAGAGGAGCTACTCGTGGCTCCCACGTAACACCGCCTCCCGCGCAGACTGCACTGGCTGCCTGTGGCCTTTCGAGTGCACTTTAAGGTGTTGGTTACGACCTTTAAAGCGCTCCATGGCTTAGGACCTGGGTACTTACGGGACCGCCTGCTGTTACCTCATGCCTCCCACCGACCCGTACGCTCTCACAGAGAGGGACTTCTCAGGGTGCCGTCCGCCAAGCAATGACGGCTGACGGCCCCAGGAAGGTCCTTCTCTGTGGGGCTCCCACACTCTCGAACGAGCTTCCCCCGGGTTTACGCCAAATACCTGACCTTCGGACCTTCCGCCGCGAACTGAAGACACATCTTTTCATTCGCGCGGGACTGGCTTGAATTTTATTGAATTTTATTGGTTTTTTAAATTTTTAAAATTTTTAATATTAATCTTAAATGGGATTTTAGTTTTTTATATATTTTAAAGTTTCGGGCTAATTATAATAAGTTTTTTAATTCACATTTTAAATTGTACATTGTATTGTCTTTTTTACTTCTGCCTGTACACCGCCCTGAGTCCTTCGGGAGAAGGGCGGTATAAAAATCAAATAAAATAAAAATAAATAAAATAAATAAATAATTTTCCCAACAGCTGTTAGTCAGGGGTGAAATCCAGCAGGTTCTGAAAAGTTCTGGAGAACCAATAGCGGAAAGTTTGAGTAGTTCAGAGAACCGGCAAATACCACCTCTGGCCAGCCCCAGAGTGGGATGAGAATGAAGATTTTGCAGTATCCTTCCCCTGCCATGCCCACCAAGCCACACCCACAGAACCAGTAGTAAAAAAAATGGATTTTACCACTGTGTTAGTTGTTTCACCACTTCTACAGAGGAATTATTGAATCTGTCATTTGCATCTCTATAACTGTCTGGTTCGGTTCTGCAACCCAACAAGAAAAACACAGACTTCAGAGGATAATTAGAACTGCAGAAAAAATAATTGCTACCAACTTGCCTTCCATTGAGGACCTGTATGCTGCACGATTCAAGAAGAGGGCCGTGAAAATATTTGCAGATCCCTCACATCCTGGACATAAACTGTTTCAACTCCTACCCTCAAAACGACGCTATAGAGCACTGCACACCAGAACAACTAGACACAAGAACAGTTTTTTCCCGAAGGCCATCACTCTGCTAAACAAATAATTCCCTCAACACTGTCAGACTATTTACTGAATCTGCACTACTATTAATCGTTTCATAGTTCCCATCACCAATCTCTTTCCACTTATGACTGTATGACTATAACTTGTTGCTGGCAATCCTTATGATTTATATTGATATATTGATCATCAATTGTGTTGTAAATGTTGTACCTTGATGAACGTATCTTTTCTTTTATGTACACTGAGAGCATATGCACCAAGACAAATTCCTTGTGTGTCCAATCACACTTGGCCAATAAAAAAAAAAAAAATAATTCTATTTTTGCTTCTTCTCATGGTGCTTTCTCTCTGGATTAGCCATTCATTTTTCACTGAAGCTTGAAAAGTCTGCTAACAAGCGTCAAGGGCAACACTGTAGCTCAGGAGGAAGAGCATAGAGAGGCTTATGTTTTGCCAAGGATTTTTTGTTTTCAAAACTTTTCACTCTTGCATCTACTCTTCTGTTGATACAGATTGATTGAAACAATCCTATTTAACTTTTGGGTTTGTTTGTTTTTTTTTGTTTTGTTTTTTGCTGCTACTTCTGTTCAACCATTTATTTATTGGATTTATTCAATTTGTACAGCCACCCATTTCATACGACGCTACAAAAACAACAGCAAAATTTGGAATCGGATCCCACCGATGATCTATTGCCGAAGAATTGATACTTTCAGATTGTGGTGCTAAAGAAGAGTCTTATAAGCCCCTTGGACTGCAAAGAAATCAAATCAATCAATCAAAGATGATTAGGGGACTGGAGGCTAAAGCAAATGAAGAATGGTTGCATTCTGGGTATGTCTAGCTTAATGAAAAAAAGGACCAGGGGTGACATGATAGCAGTGTTCCAATACCTCAGGGGCTGCCACAAAGAAGAGGCAGTCAAGCTATTCTCCAAAGCACCTGAGGGCAGTGTAAGAAGCAATGGGTGGAAACTAATCAAGGAGAGAAGCAACTTAGAACTAAGGAGAAATTTCTTGACAGTTAGAACAATTAATCAGTGGAACAACTTGCCTCCAGAAGTTGTGAATGCTCCAAGACTGGAAGTTTTTAAGAAGATGTTGGATAACCATGGTGTAGGGTTTCCTGCCTAGGCAGGGGGTTGGACTAGAAATCCTCCTAGGTCCCTCCCAATTCTGTTATTCTATTCTAATCCTAAGGGAAATCAACTCAGACTGTTCTGTGGAAGGACAGATACTGAAGCTGAAGTTCAAATACTTTGGCCACCTAATGAGAAGATATGAACTTATAAGGAAAGACCCTGTTGTTAGAAAAGATTGAAAGCAAAAGGAGAAGGGGACAAAGGAGGATGAGATGGTTAGATAGTGTCATAGGCCCAATGTATATGAGTTTGGCAAACTACAGGAGACAGAGGACAGGGAAGGCTGGCATCCTAAGGCCCATGGAGTCATAAAGGATTGGACATGACTTAGTGACTGAATAACAAAGGTGATCTATTGCAAGGTACTCAGAGATCTATCAAGAGGGTTTTTTATTTTTTTACCACTCCTGATACAAATATTGGATCACAGCAGAGGTGGGATTCACATAATTTACCTACTGGTTCACCCAGCACTGAAAATATGAACACCCACCCACCTCAGTGTATGCGCACGGCCTTCCGCGCATGCACTTTGCTCATGAGCACGCCTTCTGCACATACACCCAGCCTCAAAAACATGCCTAAACAGGACAGCATAGACCCGGGACAGGTGGACATGAAATTGCGAACCTGCAATTTCCGCTACCGGTTCGATTGAATCGGTCTGGACCACAGAGAGAATGGAATAACCACACAGTGAGATGTATTGACAGTGGATCAGCTGAAAGCCATAACAAATGGAGACAATAGAAATTAACAGTAAAAGTTCTTCTCCTCCTCTTCTACTTCCTCCTCCTCCTCCTCCTTTTTTCTTCTTTAAAAGCTTTGCCTACAATATTCTACCTATGAAATGAAGGACTTATTCCTGAAGTGCTGGACATAGAATAGTCCAACTGCTAGGCAAACTGTTCACATTTATTAAAAGGAAGTTTCACGTAGTCCATTAGGAGTTACTTCCAACAAGAACTATATACAAGTGCTGTGTAAATTGATTTGGATAGCTGAATCCAAAGACATGCAGTTTTCTTCTAACCTAAGATATTATATATTCTGGTCTGCTTCCTAACATATAAATTATTTTAAAGCATGTAATCATTTCCCCTTTAATCAATTATTGCAACGCGTATGTCAGCACTATAATCATATTGTAATCATTAAACCCAAATCTAGAATGACTGGAGGAAAGGACGCATGTCTTGGTGATGTCAAATGTTATTGTTGCATAGAAATATATTTTTCCCACTGACAAAATTGGTATGATTTGAGAAAAAAAAAATCATTAGAGTATTCCTCAGATGAAAAGGATCTGAAAAGAAGAAGTTCAAAGTTATTGCTGTTGATGCTTCTTTCTCCTTAAAAAAAAAAATCTGGCATGGCTATATCTGTCAACTGTTGGTAGCACAAATGGGTTCCATTCACTTTTAATCTGTCATTAAAGAAAGAAAAACAAAGCCATTTTATCCTAGTGGAAGGAAGATTTGGGTGCTGAAAGAGACCAACCTGATTAGCACACAGAGACAAAACAACCAAAGAATTGAGGCCTTTGAGTGCCAAAGAATTGAGGCCTTTGAGCTCTGGTGCTGGAGAAGACTCCTGCGAGTCTCTTGGACTGCATGGTGGTCCAATTGGTCAGTCCTAGAGGAGATCAACCCTGACTGCTCTTTAGAAGGCCAGATCCTGAAGGTGAAACTCAAATACTTTGGCCACCTAATGGGAAGGAAGGACTCACTGGAGAAGAGCCTAATGCTGGGAAAGATTGAGGGCAAAAGAAGAAAGGGACGACAGAGAATGAGGTGGCTGGATGGAGTCATTGAAGCAGTAGGTGTGAGCTTAAATGGTCTCCAGGGAATGGTAGAGAACAGGAAGGTCTCGAGGAACATTGTCCATGGGGACGCAGACATAACTTTGCAACTAACAACAACACAGAACAGCTTACATGCAACATCTTAAACACCGTGTTTCCCTGAAAATAAGACCAGATCTTAATTTCTTTTGTGCCCCAAAATAAGCAGTAGGGCTTATTTTCTGGGAAACACAATTTCAGGGTGATCAACCTGGCTGGGCAACCCACCCACTGCATGCAAGTGCACCAGTCTTTTAGTCAGCACACTCGGAGGCTGTGCAGAGTCCCTTGGTTGGCACACTCTGGGGATGCGCAGAGTGGAAGGCATGGAGAGGAAGGCAGGCAATCTCGATGCATGGAGCAAAAGGCAGGTGATCCCGATGCACCATGTGAGGCAAGCTGAGAAACATGAAGATGACCCTCCTGTGGCCACCCTTTGCTCCAGCCCACCGATGCTCAGCTTTCCCATGGCCTGCATGTTGCTTCCAGATTGCCTGCCTCCCCGCCCCATGCCTCTGCCTCTGCCTGCTGCTTGCACAGGTACTCAATTCACCTATGCTGTGTGGGCTGTGACTGTTGCCAGACACCATTGGCCTGCAGATGCTTGCCATCTCTTATGCTGGTCACGCTCTTCACTAGGGCTTACTTTTGGGGTAGGGCTTATATTAGGTGCATATGTTAAAAAACAGACTAGTGCTTATTTTCAGGATACGTTTTATTTTGGGGGAAAACACGGTAGCAGAGAAGTTTGTATCCTTGATCCTAATTGCTAAAAAGGGGGAACAAAGGGTGGATTCTTCTCAAATGCTGAGGATAGGAAGAAGAATAGGGAAACTTTCATGGAAGGTTGGGAATCCAATGGCATTGACCTTTAGTATCTCATAACCTACTGAGAAATAGGGGCCCTTGGGGAGATGTAGGGAATTAAGGGTTTATTTTGAGTCCCCTCTTGGTCTGTCATAGTGCCCAGAGGTGTTGTAACCAAGGCCCAAGTAGTGATTACTAAACACAATTCAGTCCTCAACAAACTTATTTTACTAAAACAGCTGAGAATTAATTCATTCTCAGCTTAGTCTAAACCAAAATTCTTAATAACCAGTCTGTCGGCCTTATCACCAACCTTTGGTGTTTTTGGCAACCTGCCAAAGGCTTTTCTTGGCAAAACCCCCACAAAGTTCAAGAGACACTGACAAGAAACACAGAAATCAATGTTGCTTTTCTACAAAGAACCCAACAGCTCGTTGCTGCTCTTTTAAGCCTTACAGGAGTGGCCAATCATCTTCTGGCCTTACTCCTGAGTTGTCCTTTTTTTCTTCAGCTGCTCTGGCCTTCCGGCAGCTCTTCACATATATACACTAGGAACAGGTTCTTCCTGTTCCTCTACCTCTCTGCTGTCTGCCTCTGGAGGTTCCAGAGTCTACACATCACTCCCAGATGGTCCTGGCCCCATCTCTGCCTCCGATGCAGAGCCCTTGTCCGGGCCTTCCCCTGACTCCAGGACTGGCCAATTGTCCTCCCAAGCCTCCTCACTGGCTGACTCCATTGCCAGGCTCACGGGCTGCCGGCGGACCACAACAAGAGGTGGAATTCACTTACCTTCCCTACCAATTCGTAAATGTGAGCATGTGCGGTTGGGCGCTCAGTTTGGCCACACGCACCACCTCTGCACATGCACATGGCCTTCCGCGCATGCTCTTTGCTTGCGCATTACATCTGAGCAGGTGGGCAAAGCCTCCCGCAGCCACCACTACCAGTTTGCCCGAATCAGACAGAACCGGCTGAATCTGATGGTGCCTGTTCTTTGTACATTCTTCTCATGCACCAAGGTGTGGAAGAGCAGGCTGCTTAGCAAAATTGCACATGCCTCTCTTGCCTTCTTTCGCTCCCGTTTGAGCTTGCTCTCCAACACCAGCACAGCAGAGTTGTCAACAAAGATGCAACCGTGACAGGTGAAGGGTGAGACGAGTGCTATGGAGCTTCACAGTCATCAGCAAACTGAATCCAGCAGCTAAATGAAAGAAGATTTTTTTTAAAAAAAGAAGAAAAAAGAAGGAGTGGATGGTCCAAAAGAAAAGAAAAGAAGTATGGAAATCTATCAAGACAAATCACAATGTTAAATCTTTGCAATCCTTAATACCACATATATTAACAGCAGCAAGGATCCCTGTAGCATATGTATGGACACAAAATAATGTTCCAGGAGAGGAAATAATAATCTGAAAAAATGTACAGTGTGCAGAAATCAACAGGATGACGTTAGAGATTAAGGAAAGGGAAGAGTCGGAATATTACAAAGTGTGGAATAAATTATACGAATGGTTGGAAAAAAGAAATCAAAATTAGAAATTGGATTGTTGTTTTTTTTATTTGCATTTATATCCCGCCCTTCTCCGAAGACTCAGGGCGGCTTACACTATGTCAAGCAATAGTCTTCATCCTATTTGTATATTTATATACAAAGTCAACTTATTGCCCACAACAATCTGGGTCCTCATTTTACCTACCTTATAAAGGATGGAAGGCTGAGTCAACCTTGGGCCTGGTGGGGCTTGAACCTGCAGTAATTGCAAGCAGCTGCTGTTAATAACAGACTGTTTTACCAGTCTGAGCCACAGAGGCCCTTAACCTACTAAGTTAAAATTAGGAAATGTAAAATTGTTGGATTGGTAAATAGAAACCAATGTAAATATAAATATGTAGAGGACTGCGTAAAAAAGAACAGCGAATATATACCATTGCCAATACGACAAGCTGTAAAATATGTAACACTATTTTTGTTATGTGTTTTTAATGTGTTTTTGGGGTTTTTTTGTGTGTTTTTTCTTCGTTTTGTTTTTAAGGGTGAAAAGCTTAATAAAAATTATTTAAAAAAAAAAACAATGTGGAAAAGATGCAAGAACTCTACACGCTGGTCATTAACGGAACTTGAAGAAGAAACGTCAGAGAAACTAGGCTTAAGCAGAACAGGCTTAAGAAAGAAATAGTAATGCATATACCAGCAATAGTACAGAGCAGTGTACTGTATATTAATAGTTAATAGAATAATAGCAATAGTACAGAGCATAGCATAATCAATAGTAATAGGATGGAAAATAAACATATTAATATAACAGCAATTGAAACCTAATAGTACATTGCAATAGTAATTCTAGTACAGGTCAACTTACAACAGTTCATTTAGTGATGGTTCAAAGTTACAACAGTGCTGAAAAAAAGGAACTTATGACCGTTTTTCACAATTACGACTCTTGCAGCATTCCCATGATCCTGTGATCAAAATTCAGAGGCTTGGCAACTGACTCACATTTATGACCGTTGTCGTGTCCCGATATCTCGTAAAAGGTGACCTTCTCCCAAGCAAAGTCAATGGGGAAGCTAGATTCACCGAACCAGAACCCGGTTACTGATGTATCAACCGCAGGGATTCACTTCAACAACCACGGCGAGAAAGGTTGTAAAACGGGGCAAAGCCCTCTTAACAAATGCCTCACTTAACAACAGAAAGTTGGGGCTCCATCGTGGACGTAAGTCGAGAGCTGCCTGCAATCGTTAAGGACCTCTGGTGGCTCAGCAGACTAAGTCTGTCTGTTATTAACACAGCTGCCTGCAATTACTGCAGGTTCAAGTCCCACCAGGCCCAAGGTTGACTCAGCCTTCCATCCTTTGTAAGGTAGGTAAAATGAGGACCCAGATTGTTGGGGGCAATAAGTTGACTTTGTATATAATATACAAATGGATGAAGACTATTGCTTAACATAGTGTAAGCCGCCCTGAGTCTTCGGAGAAGGGCGGGATATAAATGCAAATAAAAAAAAAAGGCAACAATTAGAATCTAGGAAGCACTTGCATTGTCGCTTTTATGCTTGTCTTCAGAAAATAAAACTTCTCCTCGACATTTACAGAAAGAGGAAATTACACATCCAGGATCCAGTACTTTTGCGTCTCTCTTAAGTCTGGGTCAATCTAATTGGGTGAAGTCTTTTGTTTAAAAAATAGAACCAGTGATTGGTCTTTCGCTCTCTTTCTGGTAGGATCAAGTTAGATAAGCGCTAAGCTTCGGCGAGAATTCACACCCTGTCAATAAATCTCCTTTGCGCTGCAGTTATAAAACCCGCTTTACTAATCCTTGCTCAGGTTAGATTCCTCCTGGAGCTCCTGGTCTCCAGAGGGAATTGTTTCAATTGGACTCTTGACACTGACAGGTCTCTTCTGTCAGCAAATCCGCTCTTACGCACTTGCTGATCAGCCTGAATTGACCTACGTCTCTTCTTTGTATGATGCCCTTGATATTCATTTTTCCCTCCAGGCCTAATTGGCCATATGACTTTCAGACTTTGCTGCTTTATTTTGAAAAAACCCAAAAAACAAACAAACCATGTAATTTGTAAAGTCTTGCTGGCCTTAAGGGCACCAAGAGGCCGATACTCACAGAATGTTAATTTATTGGGACATCGTTCTGTAGACTGAAAAGCAGGGGTAAAATTCAGCCGGTTCTATCCGGTTCAGGCGAATTGGTAGCAGCGGTTGCGGGAGGCTCCGCCCAAATGCGCGGATGTCATCATGTCCATTTTTTGCGATGATTTCAGCCTCTGTGCATGCGCGTGCGCAGAAGGCTTTGCACATGCGTAGATGACGTGAGTGCGTGAGCAAAGCGAATGCACGCAGCGCATGCACATTTGCCAACCAGTAAGGAAGGTAAGTGAATTTCACCCCTGCTGAAAAGGATCCCTACAAAATAGCATTTAAACTTATATATCCGCTCCATGGTGCTTTATAGCATTCTCTGGGTGGTTTACAATGTAAGCATTATTTGCATATTGGCCCCCAACAATCTGGGTTCTCGTTTTGCTGACCTCAGAAAGGTGGAAGGCTGAGCCCAGTCAGGCTCAAACTCCAGGCTGTTGACAGATTTTGCCTGCAATGCTGCATTCTAACCACTGCGCCACCATTCATTATCATTATCATCATCATTTAACGATTCCATAATCCCTTGCGGGATGGAGTCTGGGCAACTGAATGTAGCTAGCAGGGTGTTTAATGATCGGATGCCCTTCCTGTTGCCAATAGAGTTTTGTTCAGCAGATACATTCTCACTGTGCCCAGAGAGAGAAATATCTGCCTCTACCTGGGATCGAACTCACAGTCTCCTGATTGTGAGGCGAGAGCTCCACCTCTAGGCAGTGTTGAAATCCCATTTTTTTTTACTACCGGTTCTGTGGGCGTGACTTGGTGGGCATGCTGTGGTTTGGTGGGTGTAACAGGAGAAGGATACTGCAAAATCTCCATTCCCACCCCATTCTGGGGGAAAGATACTGCAAAATCCCCATTCCCTCCCCACTCCTGGGGGAAGAATATTGCAAAATTTTCATTCCCACCCAACTCTGGGGCCAGCCAGAGGCGTTATTTGCCAGTTCTCCGAATTGCTCAAAATTTCCGCTACTGGTTCTCCAGAATCTGTCAGAACCTGCTGGATTTCACCCTGCCTCTAGGCCACTGCACCCCTCCAACCACTGCGCCACCATTGCCACTGTCAAATCTATAAACAACAGCACTCTACACGCTCTTAACTAGTTTGTCCCGACCTTCTACACCCACTTACATTTCGAAAAGAGAATTCGCTTGTGAAGCTCATAACATTAAGCTGTGCAAAGTGTTTTGAGCTGGAAATGTTTTTGAGTTCAAACAGTATGGACTGAACTCGTGTTTTGATTCTCAGCCACATTTCAATTCTTCCCATCGAGTAAAACTGGAACAGCTTTAAAATAGCTGTTCCCTCTATGACGCAACCTGTCTTAAATACCTGTCATCCTGAACATGTATATTTAAGAATATATATATTTCTCTTAACTCAAGGGGTTTCTATCTGGGTGAGCATTTTCTAAATTCCTCATCATCTCTTTATTTGACTGCAATTGTCATGGTTCCAATGAAGAAGCTCTTTTTTCCCCTAACAGTATTACATTTCTTATTTTTCTCATCAATATGCCTGAAGATTTTTCCACTTGTTCTTTGCTCTTGAACATAAGCCCGCATTAAGGAGAAACTTTGAATAAACAGGGCTGATTATGTTTTTTTTAAAAAAAATCTTAATTGATAGGATAGGAATTAGACTGGAAGGTATTCTTTTTTCAATAAGTTTTCTTCATCCTTCCTGTGGAAAACGCTTAGTGGTGTTTTAAAATGGAAGATTACTTGACAGCTATATTCATGGATTTGTGTGTGTGTGTGTGTGTGTGTGTGTTTGGAAATACTGCCCTTCTTAAGGGAGAATGCATTGCCAACTACTCAAAACGTATGTCTGTAAATACAATTCTGAATGCGACGATACAAATGAGAATTCAGGCTTTCAAGCTGATTGCTGTTGTATACTAAACAGCCTGTTGGTTAAAAAAAAAAAAAGTATAGCTAGCAACTTATATGCTAATTGATTCCTTCTAGAACATTTTTCCCCTTTCCATTTATAAAATTTCAACGGAAAGTTTGAATATTTTGAAATGTATCGGGTTTATACTAGACGATCCTATCCAGGTTGCATTGATCAAAAATATAATTTCACCAAGAATGTTTATTTATTTATTTTTTACTGAATATCTTGGGGCCAGAAAAGGAAATGGTAAAAGTTCAGAGAACCAGCAAATACCACCTCTGGCTGGCTCTAGAGTGGAGTAGGAATGGAGATTTGGTAATATCCTTCCCCCAGGAGTAGGGAGGAAATGGGGATTTTGCAGTATCCTTCCCCTGCCATGCCCACCAAGCCACACCACACACGCACACCAAGCCACACCCACAGAAGCGGTAGTAAAAGTATTTGGATTTCACCACTGCCCACAAGACAGAGCACAGTAATCTCCAGGCATCAGCAAGTGCCCACAAGGCTCCACAGATTCAACAGTTGTTCCTGACAAATGCCCCTCCCACTGGCACCCCCATACATCTCAGTCCCCAGGTGTGCTTTGTGAAGGGGGGCGGGGCACTCTCCTCCCTTGTAGCCAGCTCAGTCTGCGTTGTTCTCCCCTTCTCTCTTCTCTTCGTGCCCTAGGATCAAGAGGGGGTAGTCCTTGCTCTTCTACTGAGCTCTGTCTCTCTTAATCCTCCCTGTCTGGGGAGGCCTTACTAATTCAGAAAAGCCTTGCCTGGACTGACTCTGCCCTTCCCCAGTTTCCTCCAAGGCCAACGGAGCCTCACTCTCGATCTTTGTCAGCTCTTGTTCCAGCTTATTTTCACCCACAGATTCAGACTCTGATGAAGACATGACAAAGTATCTTTTTTTTTGTGTGTGTGATTTTTTTTTAACAAACAAACATACATAAAATCATTTTCAATCCGAATACATTGTGTCAGTGGGTTGATCCCCAATCTTATGTGCACTTGCCATATACATTCCAATTAATTTATCTGAACGTGTATTTTGTCAATCTGATATGTATTTCAACTATAATCAAATAATCTCTTAGTTAACTGTAACATTTCAATTTCTCCCCTGAAGTCAACTTTCCAAATTAAATACATCTTAAAATCCATTCCCTAAAATCAATTATATAATTTAAACATTTCCCTATATTCTAACCTTTCTTGATTCCCTTTAACATAATTTCCTTTCTAACCATTGATAAAAGAGATCCCATATCTTATAGAATTGTTTATCTTCTTGTTCTCTAATTTCTAATGTCAATTTACTCATTTCTGCGCATTCCATCATTTTTCTAATAATTTCATCTTGCAATGGTAATTTTTCATTTTTCCAATTTTTAGCAAACACAATCCTTGCTGCTGTCAAAACATTTACAATCAAATATTTCAATTCTCTACTATATGTTTCAGATATAATTCCCAATAGAAAAAACTTCTGGCTTAAAGTCAATGTGTTTCTTTATCATCTTTTCCAACCATGTGTGGATTTTAGAAATATCTTTTAGCTTCTACACATAGAAGCTAAACACTAGACACAAGAACAGTTTTTCCCCGAAGGCCATCACTCTGCTAAACAAATAATTCCATCAACACTGTCAAACTATGTACTGAATCTGCACTACTATTAATTGTCTCATAGTTCCCATCACCAATCTCTTTCCACTTATGACTGTATGACTATAACTTGTTGCTGGCAATCCTTATGATTTATATTGATATATTGACCATCATTTGTGTTGTAAATGTTGTACCTTGATGAACGTATCTTTTCTTTTATGTACACTGAGAGCATATGCACCAAGACAAATTCCTTGTGTGTCCAATCACACTTGGCCAATAAAATTCTATTCTATTCTATTCTATTCTATTCTATTCTATTCTATTCTATTCTATTCTATTCTATTCTATTCTATTCTATTCTATTCTATTCTATTCTATTCTACCAGATATGAATACTATATATTACCATATATCATATGGTAATATGAACCAGGAGTCTGATGACACTTCCAACATTTTTCAGACTTGTTCTTGAACATTCTAGCTATTCTTGTTGGGGGTAAGTGCCATCTATAGAACATCTTATACAAATTCTCTTTATAGACAAAGTATCTTTAATCTGTATATTAGCCATTGCTCCTCCTGATAAATTGTGAAGATTGCGACTAGACATGTGAAATTTGAGCCTTTTTCCACTGGACCAGGCACTGAATATGTAATAGCAGATGGTTTGTCCTTACCCCTCCGATATCTTCACCTAGTAGAAGTGGAAGCAACATTGCACATCTCAAACACTACTATGCAGACTCCTTGGGAGGTATGTGAGTCTGCTACATGTGGCATTACTTAGCTTTCACATCCATGGGGCATGTCTTCTGCACTTAACCCAACAAGGGGAAGAATTTCACAACGACTGGTACTTAATATATACTGTGTGACAAAAATAAATAAATAAATAAAATAAAAATTAATCTCTACAATGACAGATTGTTATTTCAGTTGAGTTGTGCCAAGAAGCAACAACACAATTAGATGTCCACTGTGTAATGCTAAGTGCAGAGGGGCCACGGTACTATATGTTTAGCGATCACAATTGAGTCCAAGTGTTCAAATATTTGTAACAGACTGTGATTTTCATCAGAAGAATAACCTTCTGTGGTGAAAAATCTACCAGATTATATGAATTCTCTGGAAGTGAACTGGAGTTGATAATTTAGAACTTGGAGAGTATCAGTACTTAGTTGTCCTAATTATCTAATCAGATGTTTAAGGACTGTAACTTGATTAGGTTTACAATTTCTATTTCCAGTTCACAAGAGGCATAGAAGTCAACAGCCCTAAGGACCACTAACATTCAGATAATAATAAATACAATAAAGTAGTTGTAATTTCTGGACAGCCATAATCAACCACTCAATCAAACGAACAAAAAGCTCAAGAAAATTAAATCTATCCCTATGAAATCACCAAAATTCAGTGGTGAAATGTAAAATTTGTTACTACCGGTTCTGTGGGTGTGGCTTGGGGGGGGGGTTTAATGTGACTGGGTGGGTGTGGCCAACTTTTTTTTTTACTTTTAAAAGCATTTTTTCTACAACCTCTTCTGCCGAAGAGGTAGTAAAAAAATGCTTTTAAAAGGCTCTGATAATCCAGCTGAGTTGCCTGATTGTCATAGCCTTTTGTTTTCTTTTAAAAGCATTTTTTTTGCCTTTAAAAGAAAAAAAAGCCTCTGACGATCAGGCAACTCAGCTGGGATCATCAGAGCCTTTTAAAAGCATTTTTTTACTACCTCTTCGGCAGAAGAGGTTGTAGAAAAAATGCTTTTAAAAGGTTCTGACGATCCCAGCTGAGCTGCACGATCATCAGAGGCTTTTTTCTTTTTTACTTTTAAAAACATTTTTTCAGCCGAAGAAAAAATGCTTTTAAAAGTAAAAAAAAAACCCCCACCTCTGATGATCCCACAGCTCAGCTGGGCATTGGGGTGGGGGCAGGGATTTTTGCTAGCGGTTCTCCGAACCACCCACCGCCATCGCTACCAGATCGGGCAATCCGGTCCGAACCGAGAGCATTTCACCGCTGCCAAAATTCCTATCCCTATGATCACCAAAATACTCAAAGGCTCTAAATTTGGTTGGAGAAGGATACTTACTTAATACACACTTAATACACACTTAATACACACACACACACACACACACACGGCAAACAATTTGCTAGGAAAGTGACAAAGTTGATGATTAAGCTCAGGAACTGAGTCCAATTCTGAAGGTGACATCTCAATTTTCTGAAGCTGCCTCCTTGAAGGATTTATGTATTTGCCACACAGCTTTTATACTCCTGAATGAAACCAAATAAGCTCTAATTAACTGCATGAGTTTAAGCATGTGGATGCCAATGTTCACTGGGCCTTTCCTCAGACCGAACACACATAGAGTAAGGCTGTACAGGGGAGGAGAAAGTGCTTTTTTTTTTTTTTAGAAATGAGCAGAATAATGCAGTGGTTTTTGCCTCCCCACCCCCACCTTCAATTTCATTATCTCTAATAAGAATTTGCATCTCCAGGTATCCATCAGCATGGTGGCCAAAAATTAATTTGGAATGAAAAATGCTTCCCCAACGTTCGGCGGTGGCTCTAATGTTATATCAATCTCTTTTCCTGAGATATCTCCTCAGTGAAAATGCTAAAAATGCTACAGGAGTCTAATTGAACTCCTGTAATTAAAAGCTCACACAGCTTGACATCAACCAGTCCATGGCATTGCTGCTTTCAGTGTTTATTGGAACATGACCAAACTTGGGGTAAAAAAAGAAAGGCAGCGGGAGGGGGAGAAGGAGATGAGAGACTGGAAAAGCTTCCAAAATCATAATTAAAACTGTAGCCAAATCAACTAAGCACAACAGCTAATGTGGGATACACAGAAAGCACTTTGCATGGTTTATTTCCTGTTGTAAGGCCAACTTTAAAGCCTTCAAGCGAATGATTGCGAGTGATTGGTTTACTTATATGGTACAGTATACGGTTTAAAGCCATGACACGTCCTCTGTTTCCCCTCCAGGATCTGTATGAAGAACAGGAAAGGAATAATTTTGGAGATCTTTGTTAGCTTTTGAATACCTGCATACATTAAGTTTGGACCACAAGGAAGGCTGAGCACCAAAGAATGGAGGCCTTTGAACTCTGGTGCTGGAGAAGACTCTTGCAAGTCCCTTGGACTACAAGGCGATCAAACTAGCAATCTTAGAGAAGATCAACCCTGGCTGCTCTTTAGAAGGCCAGATTCTGAAAATGAAACTCAAATACTTTGGCCACTTAATGAGAAAGAAGGACTCACTGGAGAAGAGCCTAATGCTGGGAACGATTGAGGGCAAAAGAAGAAGGGGATGATAGAGAACAAGGTGGCTAGATGGAGTCACCCAAGCAGCCAGCGTGAGCTTAAATGGACTCCAGAGGGTGGTAGAGGACAGGAAGGCCTGGAGGAACATTGTCATGGGGGTCGTGATCAGTCAGACATGACTTTGCAACTAACAACAACAAATATGTTAAGTAGAAGAGAAGATACTGTATCAGAGGCTGGGCCCCAAAATGGCAAGTTTTGAAAAGAGAGGAAAAACAGAAACTTTTTTGCTTGCTATTCATTTAAGGAACTTGATGTTCCAGCATCTTTGCAAACCTGATCAAATTTTATATGTGAATTTCTGAAAGCTTTGTGGGGGAAGGGGTTTCAGCCTCGTGAAGAAAGTTTTTTTAAAAAATATTGTACTCCTTTCATAAATGGCACAGCATGGAGGTACTGGTGAAATTCAGATTTTTTACTAACAGTTCTGTGGGCATGGCTTGGTGGGCATGGTGTGGTTTGGTGGGCATGGCTTGGTGGACAGGGCAGGGGAAGGATACTGCAAAATCCCCATTCAAAATCCTGGGGCCAGCCAGAGGGGGTATTTGCCGGTCTTCCAAACTACTCAAAATTTCTGCTACCGGTTCTCCAGAACCTGCTGAATTTCACCCCTGCACTGGACTGAGACTTGCTGAAGATCCAAAATCTTCTTTCCTATCTCTTTTGAAATATATGTTGGTGTATATCCATGTGTTGGTGGTGCTTGCAAAATGTATTTTATTGAAAAAGTTTTAGAAAACAAACAAACATTTCCCCCCTTTTCCCCCCTCTCCCCCCCTCAAAACCCCCTTCCCCCCTCCCTTCACCCCATCCCCCCTCCCCGGCTTCCCAGGTCAATCACAAGGTACTATTACACATAAGCCAAACATAGACTAAAATTTTCCCTTCCAACCCAATTAACCTCATCCGAGTCTTTTCATTTCCTAACCTCCCCCATAACATTCTAAGATAATACATCCTTATTATTCAAAGGTAATCTGGTATCTCTTAATCTGATATCTATTACGCAGGAAAGATATTTAATTGCTTGCAAAATGTATTGAACCAGCTCAATTGCATAGCATGGGAACCTTGATGACGGATAATGCTTTGGGGTCCTTGGTGCTCTCTGAACTTGGTTGTTTCCTTTCAGATGTTTCACCACCCAACTACTGTACATAAAGTAACACCAAAGATGTTCCCTAGTTGGGTAAGATGTTGGGTAACATCTGCAAGAAAACAACCAAGCACAGAGAGCGCCAAGGACCCTACAGTTTTCAGTCCTGAGCTACAAATATTCTCTTTCATTGATTTTGCTTTGGCACGGCTCCAATGACAAATAGAACCAATGCTTGACTTGTATGGCAGAAGGGATTTAATTCTCCAATAGCTCAGAATTAACCAGTTTACTGTGAAAACATATTCTTGAAAACAAAGTGCACATTCACCTATGCATACAAAACTTCTGGACAAAGCTGTACGGTTAATTTGACATGTTCTCTAAAAATCTTATCGTTTTTCACAATCTGGACCTCTAGTGAAATCTTTATTCCTCCCCTGCATTTTGGTTATCCCCGAGCAAGGATATTGTCAGCCTCTACCCTCTACAGATAATTCTCGCGTCTTTGTTATTGTCGTGTCCCCCTCCCCCTCCGACGACCGGGTCAAGGAAGTCCGTATCAAAGGTGGCAATGAAGCCCCTGCAGCGTGCCAAATTCCTTCGAGGTTTATCAGGGCAGGCAGGAGTCCAAGTTGTGACTTCAGCGATAGAGTCCGATATCAGCAAACTAGCTGAGAGTTTGCTTGACTCAAGGTTGGAATGCCAAAAGCAGGTCCTTTATATAGGCTGTGGGGTGTGGCTCCATGACTCAGCATTTATCCAGGCCTGACCTTACCTTCCTTCTGCTGGCGTCGCCTCTCAGATCTCTGGAAGCGAGGATCCTCCCACTTTGAATTCTCTTCAGCTGGATCTGCTGTCACTAATTCCAGCACGTGGCTGGCTTCCTGCTCACACGTTGTAGGAGTGAAGTTTATCGGGTTTATCTGTTCACTCCTGACATCCTCTCTGGGCATGGGACCAGGGCCAGCGGCTGGAGGCAGGACAGGCCGTTCATCTTCATTATCAGACTTGGAGTCTGATAACAGGCCCAGGTGGAGACAGGAGGGGCCCGGATGAGGAGAGGAGGGAGGATGAGGCACAACAGTTACATTTGTTTGGAGCGGACATTTTTGTTTTATACTGACTTGCATGATTGGCCCACCAAGGCTGTTAATATTTCCAACTCTGTAGGGAATCAGTACAATCGTGTCTAATTGAATCTGACAAATTCAGGCTAGATTTTGCAAGCTAAGAGATGAGAGATGCTATTATCAAACCGTCTTTCTTTCTAAGGGAAGAAATTCTACAAAGGCATCCACATTTTGAGCTTTTAGTTTTCACCCAGGATATAATATGCCAGAGCATTAGCCAGAATCCAAAGGTATAGCAGCATGTCTTTTTAGAAATCCCTGCACTAATATTGTACAGTAGTGGCCAAAATTGTGGAAACTTTTTGGGAAAAGTGTACTTTCTAAAACTAGCTAATAACGCTACTTTTTTGGGGGGAGGGGGAGTAGCACCATAAAATTATATGTCAATGGAAAGATAATTTAATCAAGAATGTAATTCAATAACTTTCATGAAGGATTTGCTATTAGAATAGCAGTTACAGTATAAAGAAGAAAAGTAAAACATGTAGAAAAATGAGATATACAAAAATTATCACCATGTCAGTTAATACTTCATTGGGTAACCTTTAGAATGAATTACAGCCTTACAATGTCTTCCCATGGAGTGAACCAAGTCTTTCAGTTCTGCAGCTATTATAATGTGAAACCAAGATTGAATGATGGCTTCTATTAACTGGGTTTTATTGCTGGGTCGCTTCTGACTAACAAGTTTCTTTAGTCGGCTCCATAGATTTTCAATTGGGTTAAGGTCTGGGCTATGCCCAGGCCATTCCAGCAATGGAATAGGATTATCTTGAAACTCCCCGTACCAAAAAAACAGTGATGTTATTAGCCATCAAAGCTCAAAAATACACTTTTCCCAAAAGGTTTCCACAATTTTGGCCACTACTGTGTTTCCACTACAAGCAATGGATTTTAATTTGAACACTCAATTACGATGCGAAATTTGCAATTCCAGTAAATGAAAATCATCGCTGAAGCAGAAACATTTTGACGGCTGGCCATTGTAATAAGTTGCTCTTTTCTGGATACCCACACATGGCGCTGGTCCTTTAAAAAAAAAAAGGAAACAAAAGAATATATTTTATGTGAATATATTTCACATAAACACCAAATTCCACCACTGCATTATTGCCACAAAATCAAGCTGCATCTGTTACCTAAAGTCTCTTGGAAATGCAGGACCTCCCAGAATCAATTAAAAACCATCAAATTAGGAGATTCTTAATTAATTTATTTATTTATTTATTTATCAAATTTATATACCGCCCTATCTCCCGAAGGACTCAGGGCGGTGTACAGGCATTTAAAACACATAAATACAATGTAAGAAATATAAAAACAGTTAAAAAACTTATTCTAAACGCCTATTAATTTAAAATTAAAAATATAAAATAAAAGCCAATTTAAAAACCAGTAATTTAAAATTTAAAATTTAGCTCAGCCCTGCACAATTAAATAAATGTGTTTTAAGCCAGCGGAAGGTCCGGAGGTCCAGCTGGCGAAGACCGGGGTAGTTCATTCCAGAGGGTGGGGGCCCCCACAGAGAAGGCCCTTCCCCTGGGCGTCGCCAGACGACATTGCCGCGCTGACGGCACCCTGAGGAGACCCTCTCTGTGAGAGCGCACGGGTCGGTGAGAGATATTCGGTAGATATAGAGAGATATAGATATAGATATAGAGAGATATTCCCACTTTAGCATAGGGGCCAACGCGAATGCACCAGCCTGCATTCCCAGAGAGATTAAAAGAAAGAAAAAAGTAAGGATGATACATCCAAGATGTTTTTTTCTAGGCAACCAGGATTTTTTTTTTTAAAAGTCTTTCTAAAATAACATCACTCTGTAACAAAACAAAGACCAAGGTGTAGAAGATAGCAAAGCACTTCCTTTTGCAGTTAACTTTGAGTTGGGGGCTTCTCATGAAACTGTCAAAGACAGCTGTTTAATATGTGTTAAAATAGGCACCTGAGTGGCAGGAAGGGGAAGCGCTAAATTTGGTACAATGGAAAGTGCTGATTTTAACCTGCGAGAACCTCAGTCGTGTAGAAAGTCAGCACCCACCCACCCACCCTCCCTCCTAGAGAATGAAATATTTTGGGGGATATTAAAGAGGCAGGATAGAATATTTCCCCTAAAGAAGAAATGAGAAAACAATCTTATGGGAAGCAGAAACCAGCCCCGATCTCTCTCTCTGCCCCCAAGCAGAAACTGAGGAGACCAGCTTTTAGAAATGCAGATTTGGTAATCCATTTAGAAAGACTGGGCCCCGACAGAAACATCAGATAAGCAATTAGGCAAGCCAAAAAGGTTGAGAGGATTAGCTCAGACCTAGGATTTGCATTTCCCCTTTTGCCTATAGAACCAGACATGGCCCCATAGGAAGCTGACAAAATCCATACCTCATTTCGGACATGAATACAATTGAGCGTGGCCAGAAATATTTTACAAGAAGAGTTCTCCACTCCTCTGATTACAACAAAGTACCTTATGCCACCAGACTTGAAATCCTGAGTTTAGAAAATTTAGAACTCCGCCGCCTTCGACATGACCTGAGCTTAACTCATAGAATCATCTGTCACAACGTCCTTCCTGTTGAAGACTACTTCAGCTTCATTAACAACAATACATGAACACACAATAGATTTAAGCTTAATGTGAACCGCTCCGATCTTGATTGCAGAAAATATGACTTCAGAAACAGAGTGGTTAATGCCTGGAATCTACTACCTGACTCTGTGGTCTCTTCTCAAAATCCCCAAAGCTTTAACCAAAAACTATCTACTATTGACCTCACCCCATTCCTAAGAGGTCTGTAAGGAGCGTGCATAAGAGCACCAACGTGCCTACCGTTCCTGTCTTAATGTTCCATTTGATTGTATATAGTTTCATATAGTTATTACATACTTATGGTTATATATATGCATATATATATATATATATATATATATATATATATATATATATATATATATGTAGGTCTTTAGTTATTCGGGTTTCTCCTCGTAAAATTGGAAGTGTCTTGGCGACATCTTGACGAAGTCTCATTCGTCATCTTCAGGCTTCAGCTTCCTGTTGAAGACTACTTCAGCTTCCTGTTGAAGACACTTCCAATTTTACGTGGAGAAAACCGAATAACCAAAGACCTACATATATATATATATATATATATATATATATATATATATATATATATATATATATATATATATATATATATATATATATATATATATATATATATATATATATATATAGTTACTGTATTTCATGCTTATGCTTATATATAATGTTGTGACAAATAAATAAATAAAAAAAATAAAAATAAAATATTAAAGGACATTTCTTACACAGGAAGAACAGGAAGCTCAAATACAAAGCCCAAAGAAGGTATAGAAACCCACACACTCTCAATTCCATTTGTCAGCTGTCCCAGAACTGCACACTGTGTGTGTGTTGGTTCTGTTCACCAATAAATAGAATCTTTCTACCCGATAAGCCTCCATTTTATTCCCAGCTTGGAACTGGAACTGGATTTTTTTTCTGAGGTTTTCGGGTGTTTGTATGTAGGTCTTTAGTTATTCGGGTTTCTCCTCAGAAATTGGAAGTGTCTTGGCGACATCTTGACGAAGTCTCATTCGTCATCTTCAGGCTTCAGCTTCCTGTTGAAGACTACTTCAGCTTCAATCACAACAATACACAAGCACACAATAGCTTCAGGCTTCAGCACGAAGTTGAAGCCTGAAGATGACGAATGATACTTCGTCGAGACGTCGCCAAGACACTTCCAATTTTACGTGGGAGAAAACCCGAATAACCAAAGACCTATATATATATATATATATATATATATATATATATATATATATATATATATATATATATATATATATATATATATATATATATATATATATATATATATGTAGGTCTTTAGTTATTCGGGTTTTCTCCCTCGTAAAATTGGAAGTGTCTTGGCGACATCTTGACGAAGTCTCATTCGTCATCTTCAGGCTTCAGCTTCCTGTTGAAGACTACTTCAGCTTCAATCACAACAATACACAAGCACACAATAGCTTCAGGCTTCAGCACGAAGTTGAAGCCTGAAGATGACGAATGATACTTCGAGACGCCGCCAAGACACTTCCAATTTTACGTGGAGAAAACCCGAATAACCAAAGACCTATATATATATATATATATATATATATATATATATATATATATATATATATATATATATATATATATATATATATATATATATATATATATATATATAGTTACTGTATTTCATGCTTATGCTTATATATAATGTTGTGACAAATAAATAAATAAAAAAAATAAAAATAAAATATTAAAGGACATTTCTTACACAGGAAGAACAGGAAGCTCAAATACAAAGCCCAAAGAAGGTATAGAAACCCACACACTCTCAATTCCATTTGTCAGCTGTCCCAGAACTGCACACTGTGTGTGTGTTGGTTCTGTTCACCAATAAATAGAATCTTTCTACCCGATAAGCCTCCATTTTATTCCCAGCTTGGAACTGGAACTGGATTTTTTTTTTCTTCCAACAATAGTTTGGCACCTACATTCTCCCACCAAACTGGGGAAGGAGAAATGCAAATCTTAGGTGTTGGTCTGAACTAATTTTGGCTTGCCTAATTGCTTATCTGAAGTTTCTGTCTGACCCAGTCCTTTTGAATAGATTACCAAATCTGCATTTATAAAAGCTGCCCTCCTCAGTTTCATGACCCATCAGATCATCGGAAGAGAACCTGCCATTGATGGTCCACATTGGAGAAGTTGGTGGGGGATATGGCCAAGCCTCTACAGCAGCATTTCCAATGATATCAACCTTGCCCCATTCCCTTCACCAGAGTTGTGGTCCACCAGCAGCCTGTGGAGCTGGCAGTGGAGTTGGACAGTGAGGAGGCTGGGGAGGACAATGGAGCAGTCCTGGAGTCAGGGGAAGGCCCGGACAAGGGCTCTGCATCAGAGACAGAGATGGGGCCAGGGCCATTTGGGAGCGATGCACAGACTCCAGAGCCTCCAGAGGTGGACTTTTCCTAGTGCACACATGTGAAGAGCTGCCAGAAGGCAAGAGCAGCTAAAGCAAAAAGAACGACTTAGGAGTAAGGCAAAGAGATGATTGGCCCCCTCCCATAAGGCTTAAAAGAGCAGCAACGTCTCTTGGGTTTTTTGTAGGAAAGCAACGTTGCTACAATTGTTTCTTGTCAGCATCTCCTGTTTCTGAACTTTGTGGGGTTCTTGCCATGAAAAGCCTTTGGCAGGGTGCCAAAGAAGACAAAGGTTTGTGATAAGGCCGAAGGACTTTTTCTGAAGGACTTTGTTTTGGACTTAATTTGGACTAAACTGAGAATGAAGTAATTCTCAGCTGTTCTAATAAAATATGTTTGTTTAGGACTGATTGTGTCTGGTAATAACTACTTGGGCCTAGGTCACAACAACCATTCAGGAAACAATGGCAGATGCAGCTTAACCCTAGTCCAAGCATACCATCCAGATTTTTGGGGGGCTATTGTTTCATATCTTAAAGATTAAAATAACACTTAAAATGTTTTATTTCCAGACCTACTACGGCTGTATTAATGCCGTGTTTGTCTTGAGTCCTGTTTCCATGGATATGTTGCAGATCCTGTGGATGTTGTTTCTGCCGTAAATCTCCATGAGTTAATACATTAAAACTGAGAGAAGGTAGTTCAAATAAACAAGCAATTATTCTCCTGTTACTAAGGCGGCAAAAAATCCTTGGCTTAATCTAATGGAGGCAGATATTGTAATATAGTAAATTGGTAAATTGGTCTTTAGTAAATGTGACTCAACCTCATCATTTTTGATCAATGGGGTCATCTAGAAGGTTGCCTGCATGCTATGGGTGTTATAGTTGTTGTGGGAGCATAGTTAATCAACCAGACTAAAAATCATGTGCCTGAAGGACACCTAGGGAGACAACCATTAAGTTCAGCACTGGGGGCACAGGGCCACGAGGATTTGCACTACTGTGTAATTATGCATAAGTCCTGAATCCTGTGTTTGAGGGCGAAAAGCACTAAGACCTTAACCATAACCCTAAGTCCATAGATGTAATGATTAATCTAAACATGAGCTTTAATTTATGTCATTGGTCCCCAGGGACACTACAGTGGAAAAATCCCACAAAGAAATGAACACTATTATTTCAACCTTATGGCCAGATTGTCAGCAGGAGAATGACCGTTGTCTACGAGCAATATTTCTTCCAAAGGTTTCTGTGGTCTACAAAACTTTCAAGACCCATGACTGCTACTCTCTCAACTTCTGGCTCTTCTAGTTTGAAAGAACGTTTAATTTTAGGGAATGAACTGGCAGCCAAATATTACAGCTCATTTCCCAGCCATTTGGATTTAATCCCTGTAATTGTATTATGGGCAGGGGAGCTCGGAATCGTCTCCCATCTGCGGCATGTAGAAACAGCTGTGAGGCTGTTTACCTGTGGCTCTGAGCTGGCCAAAACGCTTTTCGAAAATTGCAAGCACCACCCACCTCTCATCAATATTATACGCAACACTTATTTTTTTTAAAAAAAATATATATACTGAATTCTGATCTCATCTTCCTCTGCCCTTCAAACACTCTGGCTGCCGTGAGTGACTTTTGTTTGCACAACAAAATCCACACATTTCCTTATTGTTGGGGTCGGATCACCTGTTCTCTCTGAACAAGCAAACTTTGGCAGCAGTGGAACGTCATTCTTTTAATGACTCTCTTCCTTTTTTTTTTTTTCCAGCTGACAGCAAGTTATGGAGATTGGGAGATTGAGAAGGGACAGAGGCAGAGATGAAGTCAGAGAGGGGGTGGTAGGGACCTGCTGTGGCGAAGGTGCACTGAAAAATGAGGATGGTTTGGGGAATCCTCTAGAATTCTCAGATTGTCAATATAACATTATTTCATCTGAGTTGATTCCTTCTGTGAGGGCAAATGTTTAGTCTAGATGCATGGGACTCCTCCTCCTCCATTTTCTTTCTCCTCCTCCTCCATCCTCTCCTTTTTGTCAGGGTTCCAAGTAACAGCCCAGGTGAAATCAAAATTCCAAGACCAGAGGTTTCCTCAAAGTACAGGTTTATTAGGCATGTCGTATTGGCACAGCTGGTGAAAACCCAACTCTGGAGCTCCCCTGATTTTCCCTACCCAAATCAAATTCCAAAGTTCTTCCTCCCGCTACACAGAATGATCACATGCCCCAATCAGGTCACAGTCCCAGACCAGGATGACTTTTGCCAGGTGCTGGTGAGAGTGTCCTTGGCTCCTAGAAGAAAGAATGTTATTTTGGCTACATATTTCCCCAGCTATCTCCAGCTCTATCCAACCTAGCTGTGGCAACCCTCAAGATGTTCCAAGATGGTTCCAGGGTTGACACTCCTCCTCCTCCTCCTCCTCCTCCTCCTCCTCCTCCTCCTCCTCCTCCTCCTCTCCCCTGCAGGTGAAACACTTGTAAAACTCAAAGGGTTTCTTCCCCTTTAGTAGAAAAATAGCAGAAACAGTTTTTCTGCCTTATGTTTCTGAATGTATAATAAAAATTGAATGCATGGGACTTTGCCCCCTCCCTCCCCAGCCTTGGAGAAGAAATACTTCCAAATAGAGGTGGAGCTCATTTACCTTCCCTAACGGTTCACAAATGTGAGCGCGCATGCCATCTCTGCACATGCACACAGCCTTCTGCACATGTGCAGTAGTTGTGCATTACATCCGGGCAGGCGCATGGAGCCTCCCACAGTCGCTGCTACCGGTTCGTGCGATCAGGAGAGAACTGGCTGAATCCCACCACTGCTTCCAAAACTTAAAAAGACACTGTAATACTCGTCCTCTTCAGTAGAAAAAAAAATAACCACAAGAACTTTGTGCTTTATACTTCTGAATGACTCCTTTGGATTAAAATATTAATTAGCTGCAATCAATATTACATGAGCACCTTTTTTTGGTAAGTGCTAATTTCTAATCTTATCCCTTTTGCCCTTCAAATAGTCTTGTTTCTTTGTTTGTTTTCTGAGCAGCTTTTCTTTGCACAATTGATTTTGCAAATATTCCAGGATCCCAGCTCTACACATGCAAAGACCTGTGACATTCAGTAAAACATTGGGGGTGGGGGGCAAGAATGAATAAATGTCCCCTACAATTACAGTACAGTAAACGGACCGTTGCCAATTAGCATGATAGCTATGTGAATTTCAAATGGGCTTCATTTGGTGAGTTTGCTGAAATGTCCCAAGGATAAATATCTTGATTACGTTCACAGCATTTCTTTAAGATTCCCTAAATCATAGACTCATTTAGTACCAAGAAGATTATAACTGGCACAAAGAAGAAGGAGTCAAGCTATTCTCCAAAGCACCTGAGGGCAGGACAAGAAGCAATGGGTGGGAACTTACTCAAGAAGAGAAGCAACCTAGAACTAAGGAGAAATTTCTTGAGAGTTAGAACAATTAATCAGTGGAACAACTTTCCTCCAGAAGTTGTAAATGCTCCAACAGTGGGAGTTTTTAAGAAGAGATTGGATAACCATTTGTCTGAAGTGGAATAGGATTCCCTGCACTTGTGAAATCCATTTTTTTTTACTACCAGTTCTGTGGGCGTGGCTTGGTGGGCTTGGCATGGGAAGGATACTGCAAAATCTCCACTCCCACGCCACTCCTGGGGGAAGGATATTGCAAAATCTTCATTCCCACCCCACTCTGGGGCCAGCCAGAGGTGGTATTTGCCAGTTCTCCAAACTACTCAAAATTTCCACTACCGGTTGTCCGAACTGTTCAAAATTTCTGCTACCAGTTCTCCAGAACCTGCTGGATTTCACCCCTGGTTCCCTGCCTAAGCAGAGGGTTGGGCTAGAAGATCTCCCGGTCCCTTCCAACTCTGTTATTCTATTCTATAAGTAACCCAGATTTTTATGAAGCATAGCTTTCTAGAGGGAAAGTAGAAAACTTCTGAATTCAGCTTGTTGGCTGCTGAAAGTGAAGCCTGTGAATTAATACAATATCTTCCCCACTTTCTTCACCAGTCAGATAAATTGCATGATTAATTGGATGGAAGCATTATGATTGCTGTTTTTTTTTTTCTTGCTATGAATGTCAGGAAACCAAGAAATCTTATCATTTCTACTAGGAATTGGCTACCTTTCCACTGCTAATGAGATAGTAATAAAAAAAAAAGAACAAGACTAATAAGAATATAGACTAAGAATTGGAATAAATTGGAAGGGATGATATTTATCTATCAGGAATAAAGATTTAGGCTGAATTCCATAGAGAAAGCTAAGGACTTTTTGATCAGACATAAACTAATTCCAGATCCAGGTGGAGAAATGGGTATAGAAAAGAAGTTAGCGGTTGAGCAAGTCCCAAAAGGTGGTCTTGAAGAAGATGAGAACCGAGGTGGTGCAGTGATTAGAGTGCAGTACTGCAGGCTACTTCAGCTGACTGCTAGCTGCAGTTCGGCAGTTCAAATCTCACCAGCCCAAGATTGACTCAGCCTTCCATCCTTCGGAGGTGGGTAAAATGAGGACCCAGATTGTTGGGGGCAAGAGATTGATTATCTAAACAGCTTAGAGAGGGCTATAAAGCACTAAGTGCCATGATGTGGCAGAGAGAAAAAGAAAGAAAGAAGATGTGGCCAAGATAGTTGTATAGGAATTTACCACAGTGCTTAAAGATGGAGATTATGTCTATCACTTAGAATATTAATGGAGCAATTTCCCTGGCACAGGGTTTAATCTGTGCCCTTTGCTTTGAAGGGAGCTTCTAAGCTGTGGAATCATCATTGCTAATTTATTTTGAAAATATTGTTTGTGTGCATGACATCAGGAATTGTTGAGGTAACTGGTAAAAAAAACATTCAGGCCATTCAGATTAGATTTTTTTTTTTTAGAATTTTTTTTTGTTGGCCAAGTGTAACACAAGGAATTTGTCTTGGTGCATATGCTCTCAGTGTACATAAAAGGAATTTGTCTTGGTGCATATGCTCTCAGTGTACATAAAAGGAATTTGTCTTGGTGCATATGCTCTCAGTGTACATAAAAGAAAAGGTATGTTCATCAAGAATTCTAAGGTATAACGCTTAATGATAGTCATGGGGAACAAATAAGCAATCAGGAAACAATCAATAGCAATATGTAAGCCGCCCTGAGTCTTCGAAGAAGGGCGGGATATAAATTCAAAAAAAAAAATCGTAAGGATACAAGCAACAAAGTTACAGTCATACAGTCATAAGTGGAAGGAGATGGGTGATGGGAACGATGAGAAGATTAATAGTAGTGCAGATTTAGTAAATAGTTTGACAGCGTTGAGGGAATTAGTTGTTTAGCAGAATGATGGTGTTTGGGAAGAAACTGTTCTTGTGTCTAGTTGTTCTGATATGCAGTACTCTGTAGCATCGTTTTGAGGGTAGGAGTTGAAACAGTTTATATCCAGGATGTGAGGGGTCTGTAAATATTTTCACAGCCCTCTTTATACTTTATAACTGCTATCAAATTTCTCTATTTCAGAAACCAAGTAAAAAATCTCCAGTACAACTTCAAAAATGTTAGAACTGGTGCATACATAAATCACTAACCTACTGAAGATTAACGATAAGGTCTGTCCACATTCGGAGCTAAGTCTAGAACAGGGCAATGTGGAAATGACCCTAGATAAAGTATCATATCATCTAGTCTTATTTTCTATTCTTATTTCCTAAGTTGTAAGATATCGGTGGCACAGTCTGGAGGTTAATAGGTGAATTTAAAAAAAGGAAAATGCCATTTTTCTACTCACCGCTTGCCTAAAAAGAAACAAGAACATAAAACGCAGCTTAAATAAAACATATACTGAGGTTCAGTGTTGTGGCCATTGTTTTTAAGCTATATCTGTGAGATATCAATGATTTTTTTTTTTTAAAAAAAGAACTGTGATGGAAAACCTATGGCACGCACGCCAGAGGTAGCAAGCGGTACCCTCTCTATGGGCACATGAGCCATTGCTCCAGTTCAGCTCCGCCACGCATGTGTGTGCACCTGTTCTGTTTCCCTCCCCCAATACTCCCAACAAAGAGTCAGTCAAAGGCCTCCTCTTCTACTTTATTTACATAGATAAATGTCCTGGCCACGTCTACCCACGGGCCTGCCAAGTTTCTGGAGAGAACGAGGAAATTATAGATAAGGCCAGAATTACTCACTAATATATTCTTCCCTCCATTGATACAGTTTGCCCGCGCAAATTCATTGCTTTGTCGAAGATAAAAAACCAGGAAGTCCCGCCTCCTATTTATAGTCTCTGCAGATGTCACTGCATGACCATCATTCCTTGGCTTTATCCCAACGCTTCTTCTGCTGCGCGCGCCGGTCACGTCTGCGCAGTCTTGCATCACTCCAAAACTGTTCTTGGTGAGTTGCCAAATCAGAAGAAGGCTCGAGAGAATCAGGCCTTGCCGCCCCCTCCTCCTCCCTTTGAGTGGGTGCCAGGGAGGGAGAGGGCCCAAGAGAAGCAGGGCTTGCCAGGTCTTCTCCCTCACTTTCTGAATCATCCGAGTCCAGGGGTCCGGGTCCAGGAACCTGGGTCACAACAGGGGCAGGGCGCATGCGCGGGGTCCGTGCACACATGTGCAAGGGTGGGGCATGTGTGGGGGGGCATAGGCGCAGGGGGCTGGGTCCATGTGAGGGAACGGGGCACATGCATGGGGGCTGTGCGCACATCACATTTTGGGAGTTTGGGCAGACACGCACACGCATTGGGCACTCAGTTCAGAAAAGGTTAGCTAACACTGTTATAGAATAATGTTATCTTTCCTCATTGGTGTGTAATTGTTCCAGTACAGAATAGACCTAATTGTGTTTTATTATGACAATAAAAAACTTAATATAGAGTATGACTATACACATTTTATGTATATCATCCAGTTTGCTTCTCAGAGTTAAGATCCTTATTTATTGTGGTTATTTATTTTCTTTATAGCCCACCAAGAAACGGCTCCCAGTGGCTTACATCATAAAAGAACCCGAAAGAAATAATAAAAACCTAAAAAACAACAAGAACCCAACAACAACCCACAATAAAGACAAATTGACCAGAATACCACAGACACAATGGCCACCATTCACTCCCCCCCAAAAAAACCTTGGTTAAGAAGAATTTAGAAGCTGGGGGGAAAAGTATGGAATCCGTCAAAAATCCCAACAGTAAGTATTTTTATTCATGAACCTTCAGAGGTATTTTAGGGATTTGTTGTGTGTCAAATTAGGAAAGGGGAGAAAAAATACGTTTTCAAAGTTTTCCTCTTGCATTTTATGTTAGAGAAAGAGACAGTGTGAATTATGATTTCCAATGCTAAGTCTTCTTCCTTCCTTCCTCCCTCCCTCCCTTTTCCTGCATTATATGTAAAATGTATTGCAGCATTTCTAGTATTTTAGGGCTGTGCTTGACTAGTTGTAATCCAATTAGTATCTCTTGCCATAGATTTTCCTCTTTATAAAACAAATCATTCAATCTTCTAAAGACCAAGGATCAGATTTTTTTTTTTTTTTGTAGTATAGATCTGATCATCAATGCGAAGACTGGCACTACTTAGCCGGCGAGTTACATTTGTTTAGTTTTATTTAGAATTAGAATTATTAGAATAATTACTGGCCTAAGTGAAATTTTAAATTGTAATTTTAAATGGGTTTTATGTCGGTCTATGACCATTTTAGTTGATTTGGCCTACTAAATATTTCATTTTAACTTTATTTTTAAATTTGTTGTTTGTATTCTGTGTTTTAATATGGCTGTAAACCACCCTGAGTCCTTCGGGAGAAGGGCGGTATAGAATTTAAATTAAATTATAAATAAAATAAATAAATAAAAAAAGAATAACAGAGTCGGAAGGGACCTTGAAGATCTTCTAGTCCAACCCTCTGCCCAGGCAGGAAACCCTACACCACTTCACACAAATGGTTATCCAACATCTCTCTTAAAAACTTCCAGTGTTGGAACATTCACAATTTCTGCAGGCAAGTTGTTCCACTGATTAATTGTTCTAACTGTCAGGAAATTTCTCCTTAGTTCTAAGTTGCTTCTCTCCTCGATCAGTTTCCATTTATTTATTTGTCACAGATTACCGGCTCTAAGGTCCTTGTTATGGGGTTTTTCAACTCTAGCAAAAAGCTTCCACAACAAACCATTGCAGAGAAGCAGCGCTCCAAACGGAAGATTCCAGCCAATCTTTTTATCCCCAGGATAATGTAAACTCTAGGAGATAGAGAAAACATTTCATGCTCCCTAGTCCTTTAAGTGTTTTTTATTTACCTACTGTCGCTCAAAGAAAGCTCTTGTAGAAGAATTGTTCTTTTAGATGCTTTAATAAAGATTTTTCCCTGGAGAATCAGATGCCCCCTTGTTTTTTTTTTGTTTTTTTTTTTTTTTATAGCTCAGCTCCTATTATCATTCATCCTGAGATGATTAGTAGAGGTAATTTTTTAAATATTATTGCCCTTGGATATCATACATAAACATGTAAGCAGGATGATAGTTGATAAAATTGGTTTGGAATAATTGTCTTTATGTATATATTGATCTTTTTCTACGTTGACAGGGGAAAGAACAATATGAATAATAGCATATATGTTTTATAATAACAGTGTTGGAAGAGACCTTGGAGGTCTTCTAGTCCAGATCCCTGCTTAGGCAGGAAACCCTACACCATTTCAGACAAATGGTTATCCAACATCTTCTTAAAAACTTCTAGTGTTGGGGCATCCACAACTTCTGCAGGCAAGTCGTTCCACTGATTAATTGTTCTCACTGTCAGGAAATTTCTCCTTAGTTCTAAGTTGCTTCTTTCCTTGATCAGTTTCCACTCATTGCTTCTTCTCCTGCCCTCAGGTGCTTTGGAGAATAGTTTGACTCCCTCTTCTTTGTGGTAGCCCCTGAGATATTGGAACACTGCTATCATGTCACCCCTAGTCCTTCTTTCCATTAAACTAGACATACCGAGTTCCTGCAACCGTTCTTCATGTTTTAGCCTCCAGTCCCCTAATCATCTTTGTTGCTCTTCTCTGCACTCTTTCTAGAGTCTCAACATCTTTTTTACATCGTGGCGACCAAAACTGAATGCAGTATTCTAAGTATGGCCTTACCAAGGTGTTATAAAGTGGTATTAACACTTCATGTGATCTTGATTCTATCCCTCTGTTAATGCAGCCCAGAACTTTGTTGGCTTTTTTGGCAGCTGCCGCACACAGCTGGCTGATATCTAAATGGTTGTCCAGTAGGACTCTAAGATCCCTCTCACAGTTACTACTATTGAGCAAGGTACCACATATATGGTACCTGTGCAGTTCTAATAGTTTCACTATGTTTTCAGTGCTCTTTCTGAGTGGGACAGTAATTATTATTATAATTATAATAATAATGATAAAATAACAGTAATTATAGTAAGTATTATTATAACAGGTAATGTTGCCTAGTTATTAAGTCTTCTTCTTCGGTTATTATTAGGGAGAGTCTGGGACCGAGGGAGACCACTGTGCCTCAGATAGCTGGGTGTGAAACCCTCTATGTGAAGTGGGGTCGTAGGACTCAGGTGGGCCTGTTGATCACGTACCTGGCTTCTTGCTGCGTGACAACAGCCCTGCCCGAGCTGTTGGAGTTGCTAGCTGGGTTGGCAGTTGAGACTCCTAGACTGTTGGTCATGGGGGATTTCAACTTGCCATCAACTGGCACGGCATCCTCGACCGCTCAGGAGTTCATGGCTTCCATGACGGCCATGGACCTGACTCAATTAATTGATGGCCCTACTCACATTGGGGGAGGCACCCTGGACTTGGTTTTTATCTCTGGCCAGTGGTTGAATGATCTGATTTTAAAAGATTTAGTTATCGATCCTTTGTCATGGTCAGATCATTTTCTCCTTCGTCTGGACTTTCAGACCGCTACCCACCGCCGCAGGGAGACGTAACCAATGCGTTGGTTCCGTCCCAGGCACCTGATGGACCCTGAGAGGTTCCTGACGGAGCTTGGGCCGCTTCCCGAGAATCTGGCCCACGGCACGACTGAAGAGCTGGTCACGGCCTGGGAACAGGCCGCGGCTGGAGCTTTGGACCGTGTCGTGCCTTTGCGGCCTCTGACCCAGCGTCGGTCTCAACCAGCTCCTTGGTTCTCCGAGGAGCTGAGGGAGATGAAATGCCGGAGAAGACGCCTATAGAGTGTCTGGTGATCCAGCCGTTCTGAGGCTGACCGGACACTAGTTAGGTCCTATAGCAGGACCTACCTAGTGGCACTGAGGGATGCGAAACATTCCTACGTTTCCTCCCTCATTGCGTCGGCAGATAACCGCCCGGCCGCCCTGTTTCGGGTGACCCGTTCTCTCCTTCAACAGGAGGGGCGGGAGGACCCCCTACAAGGGCGTGCCGAGGAGTTTAACGGTTATCTATACGATAAAATCGTTCAGCTTCGGGACGGGTTGGATCAAAATTGGGTAGATCCAGACGAGAGTTCCGAGACCCGTCTTGTTGAGGTGGTTTGGGATAACTTTGACCCTGTGACTCCCGAGGACATGGACAGGTTGCTGGGTAGGCTGAATGCCACCACATGTTTACTGGATCCGTGCCCCTCCTGGTTAGTACTGGCTACACAGGAGGTGACACGAGGCTGGCTCCAGGGGATTGCAAATGCTTCTTTGTGGGAGGGGGTCTTTCCCGCTGCCTTGAAAGAGGCAGTGGTGAGACCCCTCCTCAAGAAGCCTTCCCTGGACCCAGCTGTTTTAGGGAATTACTGGCCAGTCTCCAATCTTCGCTTTACGGTGAAGGTTGTAGAGAGTGTGGTGGCATGTCAGCTACCCCAGTACCTGGAGGAATCTGTCTATCTAGACCCGTTCCAGTCTGGCTTTCGGCCCAGATACAGTACGGAGACAGTTTTGGTCGTGCTGGTGGATGATCTCTGGAGGGCCAGGGATAGGGGTTATTCCTCTGCCCTGGTCCTATTAGACCTCTCAGCGGCTTTCGATACCATCGACCATGGTATCCTGCTGCGCCGGTTGGAGGGGTTGGGAGTGGGAGGCACCGTTTATCGGTGGTTCTCCTCCTACCTCTCTGACCGGACGCAGACGGTGTTGACAGGGGGGCAGAGATCAACTCCGAGGCGCCTCATGTGTGGGGTGCCGCAGGGGTCGATTCTCTCACCCCTCCTGTTCAACATCTATATGAAGCCGCTGGGTGAGATCATCAGTGGCTTTGGGGTGAGATACCAACTGTACGCTGATGATACTCAGCTGTACTTTTCCACCCCGGGCCACCCCAGCGAAGCTGTCGAAGTGCTGTCCCGGTGTTTGGAAGCCGTACGGGTCTGGATGGGGAGAAACAGGCTCAAACTTAATCCCTCCAAGACGGAGTGGCTGTGGATGCCGGCACCTCGGTACAGTCAGCTGCAGATGCGGCTGTCCATCGGGGGCGAGTTGTTGGCCCCGATGGAGAAGGTACGCAACTTGGGCGTGCTCCTGGATGGTCGGTTGTCCTTTGAAGATCATTTGGCGACCGTCTCCAGGAGAGCTTTTTATCAGGTTCGCCTGATCCGCCAGTTGCGTCCCTTCCTGGACCGGGATGCCCTATGCACGGTCACTCATGCTCTCGTTACCTCTCGTCTGGACTACTGCAATGCTCTCTACATGGGGCTCCCCTTGAAGAGCACCCGGAGACTTCAGCTAGTCCAGAATGCGGCTGCGCGGGTTATTGAGGGAGTGGTTCAGAGCTCCCACGTAACACCTATCCTGTGCAGATTGCACTGGCTACCTGTTGTTTTCCGGGTGCGCTTCAAGGTATTGGTTACCACCTTTAAAGCGCTCCATTGCTTAGGACCGGGTTACTTACGGGACCGCCTACTGCCGGCCTCTATCTCCCAGCGTCCGGTGCATACCCACAGAGAGGGACTCCTCAGGGTGCCGTCAGCCAAACAATGTCGACTGGTGGCCCCCAGGGGGAGGGCCTTCTCTGTGGGGGCTCCTACCCTGTGGAACGAGCTTCCCCTTGGGCTTCGACAACTACCTGACCTTAGGACCTTTCGCCGTGAACTTAAAACCTATTTATTTCATATGGCTGGACTGGCCTGATTTTAAATTTTAAATTTTAATTGTGGATTTTAACTTTTGTAATTTGTATGGGGTGTAATGCTATTTTAAATTTTCGGCATATTTGAATCAGTTTTTTAAGGGTTGTTTTAATTATGGTGTATGTTTCTGTCTGTATTTTATTTGCCTGTTCACCGCCCTGAGTCCTTCGGGAGAAGGGAGGTATACAAATTAAAACATTATTATTATTATTATTATTATTATTATTATTATTATTATTATTATTATTATTATTATTATTATTATTATTATTATTATTATTATTATTATTTTTTGGGTTCATTCTTCTGTTTTTAAGACCATGCTTATTCAGTTTATCACTGTGTGCCTGGTTTAAGTTTATAAACAATGTTCAGGTAACATAGAAGTTTACAGTTTGCAGCTAAATTAACAGTGAAACTAAAAGACCGAGAGGAAATGATTTACTACGAAACGTGGAATAGATGGTATAACTTGTTGGGGAAAGAATCTAAAATTAATGTATAAATGTATAAACATAAGAAAAGATATTATAGAGGAATGAAATAGTTAATGTGTAATAGATACATATACAGTGTAATGAATAGAGGAATTAGTTAGTAATACATAAAAGATATGTGTATATAGTTGGTTAAAAGATAAAATAGATATTACCAAAGATGCTGGTATCGGAAAGCTGTAAAAATGTAGCAAAGATGTTGAAGATGTAAATACTGAATAAAAAATATTTTTTAAAAAAGAAGCTTGTATCTCAATTGTCTTTATTTTTTTTAAAAAAATCATTCAATGCATCTGATAAAATGATTGTCGCCAATCCTCTGAAAGTACAGCAGTTCTCCTGAGGAGAAGGAACAAATCTAAAATTGGAAGCATGTCAGTTGTTTACTTCTCTAGATTAAAGAATCTATAGGTTGTGCAAATGATCTTAATTATTATTCTATTAAGATGCTTCTCGCATCTGACAAAAGCAGAGTTTTGTACTTTATTCTGAGTTTTGTTCCATCCTTGATCCCTCAACCGCAAAAGGGCACTTCTGCAGTAAATGTAAAGACTTAAATCTACACTAAAGCAAAGCAAGGAAATCCTTCGTCATCGGGAACAACTGAAAGAGAGGAGAGGGGAGGGGAAGAAAAGGGAGGGAGGGAGGAGAGGGAGGGAGGGAGGGAGGGAGGGGAAGAGGAGAGGAGAGGAGAGGGAGGGAGGGAAGAGGGGAGGGAGAGAAGAGGAGAGAGAGGAGGGAGGGAGGAAAGAGGACAGGAGAGGAGGGAGAGGAAGGAGGGAGAGGAAAAGAAGAGAGAAGAGAAGAGAAGAGAAGATAGAAGAGAAGAAGAGAAGAGAAGAGAAAGAGGAGAGGAGAGGAGAGGAGAGGAGAGAGAAGGGAAGGGAAGAGAAAAGAAAAGAAGAGAAATGAAAAAAAGAAGGAAGAGAAGAAAAAGAAGTCTGCTGCTAAAAGAGAAACTGTGCCACCTCTCAATGACACAGAAGCAACTCACATGCAGTTAGGAAGCAAGGTGAATGCCATAAAGTTTAAGTAGCATCAGTAATGGCAACATAATCCTAATAAATCGTAGGCAGACCTTCAGGTTCGTAGTCTAATAATGATGTTACAACTATAGTTACGGTTTATTTATTTAACCAAGGGCAACTTTGTTGAATCAGTTTCATTTTCAAAAAAGCCCTGACAAAGCAGATGGCAGAAATGATCTAGTGCATAAGAACAAACTCAGAAGGGGATGGGGGGGAGGCGTCGTCACGTAAATCAAAAAGAAACCAACCCAAATAGTCTCACCTTAAAAAGGACATCTGGACTCTTTGAAAAATAATGGCTACACAGACCTGTGAAATAGGCCTGCCCGCCATAGTAAATCAAGTTACAAGGTGGTTTTCTGGTGCTTATCACTGTAGCAACACAAGACATTGGTTAGATTTGGGAGTGGGTCACCATCTAGGGTTGTGTTCTGACACGGCTCCCCAAACACAACAAATCCTCTGACGTGAACTCAAAAGATTCCTTTATTCGGAATGCCAGTAGCCCCGGCAAAAAGTTTCTCTCGCAGACGAACAAGTCCATCCGTCTGCCACACCTGTTCATCTCCACTCCCTGCCTTTTGTCCCCAGAGCTAGGGTTGGGCTTCACTAGCAGTGATGGCTCTTCCTTCCTCAGGATTGGCCCACGCCTTTCCACTGCTCTTCTCTGCCTTCTGCACAGCCGCGCATCAGGCACTGGACCCAGCTGTTCCTCTTCTTATTCAGCAACCACCTCCAGACCTGGGAGCTATTGATTCTCCATCTGAGGGCTGATGGATCCAACTGGTCCAGAATGTGGCTGCGCGGGTGATAGAGGGAGCACTTCGTGGCTCCCATGTGACACCTCTCCTGCGCGGTCTGCACTGGCTCCCGGTGGTCTTTTGGGTGCAATTGAAGGTGTTGGTTACCACCTTTAAAGTGCTCCATGGCATAGGACCGGGTTATTTACGGGACCGCCTACTGCCACCAGTAGCCTCCCATCGATCTGTGCGCTCCCACAGGGAGGGCCTCCTCCGGGTGCCGTCGGTCAAACAATGTCGGCTGGCGACCCCCAGGGGGAGGGCCTTCTCGGTGGGGGCTCCTGCCCTCTGGAATGAGCTGCCTCCGGGGCTTCGTCAACTCCCCGACCTCTGGACCTTTCGCCGCGAGCCGAAGACGCTTTTGTTCCATCGCGCAGGGCTAGCTTAAATGCAGTTTTTAAATGGGGTTTTTATTCTTATTTTAGTTTTTAGGCCATAAATTGAATCAGTTTTTTATATTGTTTTTAATCTTGTATTATATGTATTTTTATCGGCTGTGAACCACCCTGAGTCCTTCGGGAGAAGGGCGGTATACAAATTGAATAGATAGGTAGATAGATAGATAGATAGATAGATAGATAGATAGATAGATAGATAGATAGATAGATAGATAGATAGATAAATAGATGGATGGATGGATGGATGGATGGATGGATGGATGGATGGATGGATGGATGGATGGCCCAGGCTCTGCCTCTGTCTCTCACTCTCACTTACGAGACCGCCTGCTGTTACCCTATGCCTCCCACCGACCCGTACACTCTCATAGAGAGGGTCTCCTCAGGGTGCCGTCCACCAAACAGTGTCGGCTGGCGGCCCCCAGGAGTAGGGCCTTCTCTGTGGGAGCATCGACGCTCTGGAATGAACTCCCCGCTGGCCTACGTCAAGTGCCGGATCTTCGGACCTTCCGTCGTGAGCTAAAAACATACTTATTTATTCAAGCGGGACTGGCATAATAGTTTGATTTTAAACTGGGGTTTTATTAACATTTTTAAAATATTTTAAATTTAAATTTTAATTATCAGCCGTTCTCGTAATTTGCTATGTTTTAAATTTGTTTTTAACTGTACATATCTTGTGTTTTATTTCTGGCTGTACACCGCCCTGAGTCCTTCGGGAGAAGAGCGGTATAAAAATTTAATAAATAAATAAATAAATAAATAAATAAATAAATAAATAAACACAGCCAGCTCCATTCCCGCTTCCCCCTCAGAGCTCTTAGGTTGCCTTGATGCTGACCGTGACTCCCACGCCTCCTGCGTGATTTGATTTTTGATTTGGCTGATGGAGGGGCTGGCAGCCGACAGGCCACAACAGGGTGGCTGTCTTGCCAGTTTACAAACATGGACGTCTAGAGGTAAATCACTTGTCCTCGGTTCTTTCGTAATCTTCTAGCTGTTCCAATGACTAGATGTTGTGATCCAGGCCCAAGTAGGTAGTAGGAAACTCAGTCAGTGAAAAAACAAACAAACTTTATTCAAACAGTTGAGAATTACGTCATTCCCAGCGTAGTTCCAAGTAAATTAAAGCAAATTCCTCCCAATACAATTCTTCAGTCCTATCACCAACCTTGGTCCAATTAGGCAAACTGCCAAAGGCCTTTCTTGGCAAACTTTCAGAAGTCACAGATACAAAAATAAATGCAGGACGTAGACGAAGAAGAAGACAAAGCTACCAATGTTGTTTTCCGGCAAAGCCCAAATGCCATTGCTGGTCTGTTTTAAGCCTTATGGGAGGGGCCAATCACCTCTTGGCCTTACTCCTGAGTTGTCCTTTTTGCTTGAGCTGCTCTTTTTTTTTTTTTTTTGAATTTATATCCCGCCCTTCTCCGAAGACTCAGGGCGGCTTACATTGTGTTAAGCAATAGTCTCATCCATTTGTATATTATATACAAAGTCAATTTTTATTGCCCCCAACAATCTGGGTCCTCATTTTACCTACCTTATAAAGGATGGAAGGCTGAGTCAACCTTGGGCCTGGTGGGACTTGAACTTGCAGTAATTGCAAGCAGCTGTGTTAATAACAGACTGCATTAGTCTGTTGAGCCACCAGAGGCCTGCTGGCAGCTCTTCTCATGTGTACATTAGGAACAGGCTCCTCCTGTTTTTCTGCCTCACTACTATCAGTCTCTGGAGGCTCTGGAGTCCGCACTTCATTCCCCGATGGCCCTGGCCCCACCTCTCCCTCATCACTGTCCGACTGCATTGCCAGCTCCGTAGGGAGCTGGCAGACCACAACACTAGAGCTGAATACATTCAGGTATGTATCTGTTTCATGGATATTATTCTACTTTATCTGCAGCTGAATCTGAATTACTTTATTTATGCCCATAGGTATAGGCTTCATAAGCATAGGAGCCTTCATCGGTAAAGGTGCAAAGAGTGAAACGAGAGCAAACAAGTCATCACAGAAGGATCGTGTCTTGTAAATGTCAGGATGCAAGAACACGGTAGTAGCCCTTGCGCATGGACATTTTCCCCCATAACTGCTTTTGGTGTCACTGTGGTTTGCTGTGGAGCTGCTGTTCATAATGTGCCCCAGTGTTGTGCAGGGAGAGGGATGCAGATACTGTGCCTCACTTGTCATTGAATGACCACTGCAGAGCATTCTCAGCTCTGCTTCCAGAGGGTTAAGCAGGTTCAGATAGAATTCCAATGTCAGTTGGAGTCTACCAGGAAATACAAAGGATAAACAGGAGATTGGGAAGTTGAAAACCTCTCAGGAGAAGACAGTCCCAAACTATCTTGCTGTGAGAGACAGATACGGATATTACTCTGGAGTCAGCAGGATAAACTAGCTATCTAGTTATCTAACTATCATTGATCTATCATCCATCCATCCATCCATCCATCCATCCATCCATCATCCATTCATCTATCTATCTATCTATCTATCTATCTATCTATCTATCTATCTATCTATCTATCTATCTATCTATCTATCTATCTATCTATCATCTGTCTACATCTATTTATCTATGCTTCTAGATAACAATACCCCAAAATAAATGTAGAAAGCAAACCACAACCATTAGTACACTTGCTGATCATAATATGGGCTAGAAGCAAAAAGGGAAATGTATGTGTTTACCAGTGGCTGATATGTCAGCAGGATCCAATTGGCTTCCAGGGTGAGGAAGGAATGAAGAGGCTAACCCCACCATCTTCCAATTAGAAAAAGCATCAGGAAGTTTCCTAATAATACTTGGAAGTGCTTTTCTCTTCAAAATAGCCTCTAGAAACCCAAATACTGCAACTTTCCTCTGGGAACAGTAATAATCCCATAGAATTTAAACCCAATATAATTACTGCATTATGATTATTGCTGTATAATTACAAGACGCCACGTATTATATTAGTATAATCTATTGCTTTGTGGAAGGAAATATAGGGATTTCTGCATAGCAGGGGGAAAGGATCTGTGCCTCTTGAGATGTTGGAGAATTGTAATGCTCGGGGACCCCAGGAAATGCAGCAGTGAATTGCGGTTTAGTAATATATGGGAAGCTGTGAGTTTTCCACCTATCATGTCATTAGTAGGTCAAAACACAATATCTGTCTAATGGGTTATATCTTGCTCGATGGCCCCAGAATAGCTAAGCTTATTAGCTACATGGTCTTTATACCCATCACTTTTGATGGCATGCCAAAACACTAGAAGAGAAGTTTATGCCCTATGGCCATCCTTTGCAACTCCCTTGTCTTCCTAGGATAACAACATATTAGGCCTTCCATACATAATACGTGCGTTTATGCATACAAAACATACGACAATAATTCCGAAACCATTGCATCAAACATGTCAAATTGCAGGCCCAGAGTCTCTTGCCAGTGAATACCAAAAGCTTTAGGGGTGAAATTAGATGAGGCAGAGAATAAATCCATAAATTTTGCATCGAGCTCAAATAATTTATATTCTTCCTAGAGTGTTCAGTTTCTTTCGCTCAGCCAAAACATGACTCACCAATAGATGCAAGCAAAATGATTTCTGTTAAATAATGGATGTGGTGAATTGAACTTCTTTCTGTATTGATAAACTTGGAGTTAAAAAAAAAAACCCACACCATTATTTTTTCTCTCCCTCTTTCTTATTTTAGTGTGGTGTTTCATATGAGATTCGAATGTTTCTGCCATGTTTCAGAATTGTTCCCTGAAGATCCTTAACTCTGCAAAACCCCTGAAGGCTTATTAATTATCACTATATTGCAGAAAATACTCCATCTGCTTAAACCATTTGAGAAATTAGTCAGATGTTTAGGGTTGGGGTTTCAATAGCCAGTTTGGTCTCATGATGTAGGCACCAGGTTAGAAACCAGGAGACTGTGAGTTCTAGTCCATGAAAGCCAGCTGGGTGGCATTCATGGACTAGAAAGGACTTTAAGTAGGCAAGCCAGCTGGGTGATTTCAAACAATTATTCTCTGTCACCCCAACTCACCTCACAGGGCTGTTTTTGTGGACGAAATAGCAGATTGAAAGAAATATCTTTGCAGCCGTGAGTTATTTATAAAAATAATAAAGGTGGGATATTTGGCATTTAGTCATGCCGGCCACATAACCACGGAGATGTCTTCGGACAGCGCTGGCTCTTCGGCTTCGAAATGGAGATGAGCACTGCCCCCTAGAGTCAGGAATGACTAACACATATGTGCAAGGGGAACCTTTACCTATAAATAAAAACTAAATTAAAAATGCTTAGCTATGTAATAGGTTATTTGAACATTATAGTGGGTATCGGAAAAACTAGGGGTGACATGACAGCAGTGTCCCAATATCTAAGGGGCTGCCACAAAGAAGAGGGAGTCCTATTCCTAAAAGTACCTGAAGACAGGACAAGAAGCAATGGGTGGAAACTAATCAAGGAGAGAGGCAACCTAGAACTAAGGAGAAATTTCCTGACAGTTAGAACAATTAATCAGTGGAACAACTTGCCTCCAGATGGAGATTTTAAAGGGATTGGACAACCATTTGTCTAAAATGGTAGAGGTTTCCTGCTTGAGCAGGTGGTTAGACTAGAAGATCTCTGACATCCTTTGCAACTCTGTTGTTCTGTTATTTTTGTAAATACTCTAACCCAGTGTCGGCGAATCTATGGCACACGTGCCGGAAGCAGCACAGGAAACCATCTTGCAAAGAATGTGTGGCCTTGCTGGCTCCTATTCCATGTTCCTGTGATCACACACGTGCCAGTCAGCTGGCCGTCATGCATGCAGGAGTGGCAGAAGAGCGGCATTCCAAAATCAGGGGGAACATGGGGGAGTCATGCACGCATGTGCCCACACCCATAATTCAATGCCCCACCCCCCAATGCGATGTAATTCAATGTCCCACCCTGCTTTTGGCATGTGATGGCAAAAAGGTTAGCCATCACTGGCATAGAGCCAGGGCAGGTGGACGGGCCCATCTGCAGTCGCCACTACCAGTTCACTCGAACTGGTCCAAACGGGCTGAATTACACCACTAGCTAGCATGGAACTCCTCACATGTCTTTTGATATTGAGGCAAAATAAGTAGGATCACTTTGATAATGTCTTTAGATGATATGTGAAACACCATATGGTTCAATGCTAGTTTTAGCTTTTGTTTCATCTCACCTTTGTGCATTCAATCAGATGGAGAAAGAGGGATATAAGCATTTTCCTTGGTTCTTCCTTGGTTCCTTGGTTCTCTTCCTTCTACAATTTTCTCCAGAGAACTGAAAAGGGCATCAAATCATAGAAGGCAACTAGAATAGAATAGAATAGAATAGAATAGAATAGAATAGAATAGAATAGAATAGAATAGAATAGAATAGAATTTTTTATTGGCCAAGTGTGATTGGACACACAAGGAATTTGTCTTGGTGCTATGCTCTCTTCTATTCTAGAAGGAAACTAAATTAGTTAATGGAAAACTCAGTTCAAGAGCAATAGCACTTAGACTTATATACTACCCCACAGTGCTTTATAGCGCTGTCTGAGTGGTTTACAGGATTAAGCATTTTGCCCCCAACAATCTGGGTCCTCATTTTACCCACCTTGGAAGGATGGAATGTTGAATCAACCTTGAGTCAATCAAGATTGAACTCCAAGCGGTGGGAAGAGTTGGCCTGCAAATACTGCATTCTTAACACTGCGCCATCACGGCTCGTGAAAATGATCAATTCATTTCTATTTTCTGTTTAGTGATTGATTTAAGGCCCTGTCATTTTATTTCAGGGCTGATTAAGGACTTTGAAATTCAAACAAAGTCAAAGCAAAATGCAAAACAACTGGTATAGTTTATCTGCGGATTTTAGTTATGTGGTTATTCACCCTCTAAGTAAATCTAGAGTTTTAATGATCTTCTTTATTATTTCTTCAGAAACTGACCATTAATTATTCCATGATTGTGATTCCAAAACTTGCTTATTTGCATCGGAATTTGACATTTGAAATCTTGCAAAATTCTTGGATAGATACTTTTGGGTAATTGTTGTTTTCCTTACAACTGGAATGGAACTCAGGTTCTAGCATTGATTAATACCTTCTATAGTTCCATTCTGAAAGGTTAAATTCTCAGCAATCCCTTATTGTCTGCCGTAATTTGCTATTTTATAACAGCAACTGCCTAGAATTCTTGTCTAACCAGAACTGAAAGTTCTTTAACGAAAAGGAAAACAACAATAATTCTGCAACAACAATGAAAATAAGCCGCATGAGTCAAACGATAAGAAGTGACAAATGAAAAATTTGTAATTCAGCGGCATTCCTGGATTAAATTTCTACTCTTCTGCCATTATATGGAGATGACTTTACATTCTCGCCATTTTTATGTCTTTTGTGTTTCTCTTGCAAAAATAAAAGGACAATTCCACCTTTATTCTTCAAATAAGTCAGCTGGGCTTTCCTGGGTCCTGAGAGAGAGACCTCTGCACTGCAAGCTGTGTATGGACAATCAGTTGATCAGTTGGGCTGACGCTAGCCACAGAACTGGGTTTCACACTTTTTTTTAATCACTGGTTTGTGACCGCATTTATTTATTTATTTATTTATTTATTTATTTATTTAAATTTTTATACCGCCCTTCTCCCGAAGGACTCAGGGCGGTTCACAGCCTGATAAAAAATACAAAATAATACAATATAAATACGATTAAAATATAATTAAAAAACTTATTAAATTGGCCATGATTAAAATTTAGAATAAAACCCATTAAAAACCCATAAGTTTAAAAACTAACCCAGTCCAGCGCAGATGAATAGGTGAGTTTTAAGCTCGTGACGAAAGGTTCGGAGGTCCGGAAGTTAATGAGTCCTGGGGAGTTCGTTCCAGAGGCGGGAGCCCCCACAGAAAGGCCCTTCCTGGGCGTCGCCAGGCGACACTGTCGCGCCGGCGGCACCCTGAGAGTCCCTCTCTGTGAGGCGCGCGGGTCGGTGAGAGGTATTCGGTAGCAGCAGGCGGTCCCGTAGATAGCCCGGCCCTATGCCATGGGCGCTTTGAAGGCGTTCACCAACACCTTGAGCGCACCGGAAGGCCACAGGTAGCCAGTGCAGCCTCGCAGGATAGGTGTCACGTGGGAGCCACGAGGGCTCCCTCTATCACCAGCGCAGCTGCATTCTGGACTAACTGAAGCCTCCGGATGCCCCTCAAGGGAGCCCCATGTGAGAGCATTGCAGTAATCCAGGCGAGGCGTCACAAGGCGTGAGTGACTGTGCATAAGGCATCCCGGTCTAGAAAGGCGCAGCTGGCGCACCAAGCGAACCTGGTGGAAAGCTCTCCTGGAGGCGGCCGTCAGGTGGTCTTCAAAGACAGCCGTTCATCAGGAGAACGCCCAAGTTGCGCACCCTCTCCATCGGGGCCAATGACTCGCTCCCAACAGTCAGCCGTGGACTCAGCTGACTGTGCGGGATGCCGGCATCCACAAGCCACTCCGTCTTGGAGGATTGAGCTTGAGCCTGTTTCTCCCCATCCAGACCCGTCGGCTTCCAGACACCGGGACAGCACTTGATAGCTTCATTGGGGTGGCCGGTGTGGAAAAGTACAGCTGGGTGTCATCAGCGTACAGCTGGTACCTCACACGAAGCCACTGATGATCTCACCCAGCGGCTTCATGTAGATGTTGAACAGAAGGCGAGAGAATCGACCCTGCGGCACCCACAAGTGAGGCGCGGGCCGACCTCTGCCCCCGCCAACACCGTCTGCGTCCGGTCGGAGAGATAGGAGGAGAACCACCGATAAGCGGTGCCTCTCACTCCCAATCCCTCAGCCGGCGCAGCAGGATACCATGGTCGATGGTATCGAAAGCCGCTGAGAGGTCTAATAGGACCAGGGCAGAGGAACAACCCCTATCCTGGCCCTCAGAGATCATCCACCAGCGACCAAAGCCGTCTCAGTGCTGTAACCGGGCGGAAGCGGACTGGAGCAGGTCTAGATAGACAGTTTCCTCCAGGTGCAGAAACTGATATGCCACCATACTCTCTACAACCTTAGCATGAGCGGGTTGGAGACAGACGATAATTACCTAAAACAGCGGGTCAGGAAGGCTTCTTGAGGAGGGCCTCACCACCGCCTCTTTCAAGGCGGCGGAAGACTCCCTCCACCAAAGGCTCGTAATCCCTGGAGCCAGCCTCGTGTCACCTCCTGAGTGGCCAGCACCAGCCAGGAGGCAGGTCCAGTAAACACGTGGTGGCATTCAATCTACCCAGCAACCTGTCCATGTCCTCGGGAGCCACAGGGTCAAACTCATCCCAAACAATATCACCAAGACCGCCCTCAGACGCCCCGTCCGAATCGCCACAATTTTGGTCCAGACCGTCCCGAAGCTGAACGATTTTATCGTATAGATAACCGTTAAACTCCTCAGCACGTCCCTGCAGCGGGCCACCCCCCCCCCCGGGGGGAGGGGGGGGGGGGGCCACCCGAAACAGGGCAGCTGGGCGGTTATCTGCCGACGCAATGAGGGAGGAGGCGTAGCAACGCCTCGCTTCCCTCAGTGCCACTAGGTAGGTCCTAGTATAGGATCTAACTAGTGTCCGATCAGCCTCTGAGCGGCTGGACCTCCAAGAACTCTCTAGGCGTCTTCTCCTGCGGTTCAACCCCCTCAGCTCCTCGGAGAACCAAGGGCGGTTGGGATCTGCGCGGGTCAGAGGCCGCAGAGGCACGACACGGTCTAAAGCCCCAGCCGCGGCCCGTTCCCAGGCTGCGGCCAGTTCCTCTGCCGTGCCGTGAGCCAGACCCTCAGGAATGGCCCAAGCTCCGTCCGGAACCTCTCTGGGTCCATCAGGCGCCTGGGACGGTACCAGCGTAATGGTTCCGTCTCCCTGCGGTGTTGGGTAGCGGTCAGAAAGTCCAGGCGAAGGAGAGGTGATCTGACCATGACAAAGGCTCTGTGACTATATCTCCCAAGTCCAGATCCTTCAACCACTGACCAGAGATAAAAATCAGGTCCAGTGTGCCTCCCCAATGTGAGTAGGGCCATCCACTACTTGAGTCAGGTCCAGGGCCGTCATGGAGGCCATGAACTCCCGAGCTACTGTCGATGGAGCCAGCAGATGGCAAGTTAAAGTCCCCATGACTAAAAGTCTGGGGTCTCCACTGCCACCCGGCAAGCACCTCCAGGAGCTCGGGCAGGGCAGCTGTCACGCAGCAAGGAGCCAGGTACGCGACCAGCAAGCCCATCTGACATCTATGACCCCACCTCACAAGAGGATTCACACCCGGCAATCTGAGGTACAGTGGTCTCCTCGGCTCTAGACTCTCTTTAATAACAACCGCCACCCCCCACCCCTACCCTGGGCCTCGGCTGATGGAATGCGGAAACCGGTGGGCACATCTCAACCAGGGCACGCCCCTTCAGTGCCCAGCCAGGTCTCCGTAACGCCTATAATATCCGGCACCCCTGAATCAGATCATGTATTAGGGGCCTTGGCCACGGACCGTGCGTTGCATAACATCAGGCGAAGGCCCAGGCTCTGAGGGTCTTGACCATCCGAGGCAGGAGAAGTCAGGGGATCGGGCGCGATCGCCTGTATACATCGAACGCGTGACCCCTAAACCGTCGATCCCCCTTCCGCCATATCTGCCCCTCCACTTACCGTGCAGATGGACTCACCTCACACAAAGGAACACACTCCCCCATAACCTCCGAACCCATTTGATAGTCGCCACGAGCATGCGCTGGAACTGGTTTCCCTCGACGGGCTACCCCATCACCCACCTAACCCTCCACCACCCCAACCCAAACCCGTCGGTTTCCTCCCCCTTAAAATTTCCATTAAAACTCCCACCGTGGGTTTCCCCAACACCCGCCCTACCCTCCACCCTTAAAATCCCTCACCCTTAAAATCCCCATTAAAACTCCCTTAAAAATCTATTAAAACAATTAGTTAAAATCCCTAAGTCTCCTGGATTTAGCATGCCAGCTCTCGGGGTTCCAAAACCCGTCCTCAAGGTGGGCCCTCGGTAGTGTGGAGGCCAAACCTGCGAGAGGAATCTCGAGGCAAGAAGGTCCGCAGTTGAAAATCTTCGCATATCAAAAAGTACGGTAAGCAGCCCATCAAGCCGGTCAAGATGTCAACCACAGCAAAGCGGGCTCTCAGGCTGGCAGGACGGACGCGGACATCTAGGGCTCCATGGGGCCTTCTCCATCTCAAACCCAGCGGCCACCACTCGTCCTAGGTCCAGATGACACCCAATCAGATCAGCCACTCTCCTCTGAGCCAGTCTAGCCAACCAATGATGTTTAGAAGGCGATATATGGTCTTAATCACAGTCTTAATCTTGGTCTTAGTCTTAGTCTTAGTGAGGACACAATCCAGGACAAGCCCATCAGATGATAAGGCCATCGCGTGGCGACAGCCAGGATTCCCAGCTGGCCGGCGCGCCACCATGGGCCATCCTAGTCCAAACTGCTGAGGGTCCAAATGAGGCCAACCTCACCTCCAGCTCAACTCCCTTTCAAGTTGGGCCCTCAGATGACTCTTGGCCCTCTGCCTCTCATAAGTCCGACCCTCTGCCTCTCCAGCGTTGATGGAAAATTTTGTCCCATGAGGAGGTCGCTGCCGCCGCCGCCGCAACCCAGCTACACCGCGACCGCGTGACAGCGCCCCAGCACAAGGGCCCAAAGAAAAGCTGATACCTGCCACTCATCTCATCTCAGGCCTCACCAGCACAGATGGCAAGAAGCGCTGGTGGTCAAAGGCTCCAGCGAGCTCAAAGGCTCTCCAATAACAGAGAGCGATGACAAAGAAGCTCCCAGTCCCCTGAGGAAGCCGCTGCCGCCGCCGCCGCCGCCGCAAACCCGGAAGTTCGGAGGCCCAGCTGCAGCCGCCGCAGCAGCCGCCCCAGCAGGAGCCTGGAGAACGCCAGCCGGCCCGATCGTCCCCAGGCCACTAGCTCGTCCAGCCTCACCCCGTTCGCCGCTCCTGATGTTCCCCCGGCCGGGGCTGGGACCGGAAGGTAAAAATAGCCATCTCCCGGTCCCAGGCCCCCGAAAAAGGCCGCTCCCCCGTTCCTACGAAGAGTTTTCACTGCGCCATCTTGGGCATGCGCAGATAGACCGCATGTGCCTTCTGCTTGCACGTGTGGCTTGCATGCATATGCGCAGTGTAGAAAATGTGGCTAAATAGGATGGCATATAGCTGTGATGGTGAACCTATGGCATGCGTGCCACAGGTGGCAGGCAGAGCCATATCTGTGGGCACGCGAATGATGCCCTAGCTTAGCTCCAGTGCGCATCTCGTGTCCCACTCCTCCGCTGACGGCCAGGTCGGGGAAGTCCGTATCAAGCGTGCCTCTGCAGCTCTGCCAAAGTCCTATCAGAGTTCTCAAGGCAGGCAGGAGACCAGGAAGTGACTTCAGCAATCCAAGTTAAATTTTGCCTGACTCAGAGAATGCCAGAAAGCAGATCCTTTATATAGGCCATGGGTGTGGCTCCATGACTCAGCACTTATCCAGGCCTGCCCGTCCCTTCCTTTTGCTGACATCGCCTCTCTACTCTCCGGAAGCGAGGATCTCTCCAGCCTCCAGCTGTTGGTAATCTTAGCTCATGACTGGCTTCACATTCTTCAGGCTCACATGCTGTGGGGGAGGGGTTTAGTTGCTCCGTTTGTCCGGGCATGGTGCCAGGACTGGGGGCTGAAGGCATGTCAGGCCCTTCGTCTTGCTCGGCCTGTCGGGGCATGGTGCCGGGGCTGGGGGCTGGAGGCATTCCAGGACATTCTTCCGAACTATCAGCATCCGGCAGGAGATAAGAGGGGCCCAGCTGCGGCAGGGGGAGCGAGCGAGACACAACAGCGCATACATGCACCAGCCAGCTAATTTCTGTGCCTTCCGGGCTCACCGGAAGTCAGGAAATGGGTTGTTTCCAGCCACCAGAGGTCCTCCAGCGGGTTGGGGAAGGCTCTTTTCACCCTCTCCAGGCTCCTAGAAAGCCTCTGGAGACTGGGGAGAGCAAAAAAGGGGCCTTCCTGGCCTACTGGAAGTTGGGAAATGGGCTGTTTCTGGCCTCCAGAGGGCTTCCAGGGGCTTGGGGAAGGCCGTTTCCACCCTCCCCAGGCTCCTAGAAAGCATCTGGAGTCTGGGGAAGGCAAAAAACAGGCCTACTGGGCCCACTGTACCATTGCATTCCAAAAGCAGGGGGAGTACGGCGGGTCGTGCATGCATGCATTGGGGGTGGGCATTGAATTATGGGTGTGGGCACGTACGTGCATGACTCCCTCATGCTCCCCCCTGCTTTTGGCATGTGATGGCAAAAAGGTTAGCCATCACTGGCATAGAGCCAGGGCAGGTGGACGGGAGCATCTGCAGTCATCGCTACCAGTTCATCCGAACTGGTCCGAACTGACTGAATACCACCACTTGGCTAGCATGGAACTCCTCACACATGTCTTTTGATTTGAGGCAAAATATCAATGCAAGGCCATGCAATCTGTGCCCATCACAATCTCTGGATGGGCAAAGCAGGAGGTTCTGAAAGTCAACCTCTTTATTAAGTAATGGCCAACTGACAGTTTTGTGTTTGGTGTCCTTCAGACCAAGACAGTCTTCCTTCCTCTTTCCAAAAGATTGCTCTTTAAATTAGAATCTCAAGAGGGGCGTATTGTTCATTATTTTTTTTTTTATTATCGAAGGATTTTGTTTTTATACTGAACATACAAATCAAACTAATAAAGGAGATGAGGAAGCAATCACAGCTTGTAAGATATAGTACATTTTGAGTTATCTTAGGAGGGTGCTCAACAACACAGCTGCTAAATTAAATGCTATCTCAAGCTGTGTTTTATAAGCTATACCATGAGCACAGATATCGCTTTCCATTTGAGAAAGACAAAAATATGATTATTCTATTGGCCCACCACACACAACTGTACATAATGGGGGTTAAACATCACATTTTTTTCCAGGCAGTCTTTATAAATTCACTGTTAGATGCTTGAGGGAAATAATCTACAGAGCTGAAAATGATAGGTTTGCAAAAAAAATAACATTTTGGTTGAGGAAATGGGGCTAGAGGCACTCAATGTTTCAAAAAATGAAATAAAATAAAATAATACAATCAAATAAAAGTGACAGCAGCGAAAGTTTGAATTCATTTGACTTGGCTGTTGCTCTTTCCACAGACATGGTCCTATTAAAAGTATAACGAATCCAATATTTTTTTTTTCCTATGGATGGAATAAATCTAATTATACTCATTCACTGAATAGTAATTAGTCATTCGATCTAAGCAGGGAGGATTTTATTGATTTATTATACAGATCGATGTATCCACCCAACTCACATACAGTGATTCTGGGGGGTGTACAATATTAAAAATCCATAGTTATAAAGCCACAGTTTTAATCTCTGACCCCCACAAACCACCTTCCTCTGGTGACAACAAATCAGACAAGCCCCTTGATTGACTCCGAATAGGGTCTCCAAGACTACAGACAAAACCATGTCTTCAAGATCTTGTGAAAAGCAACATAGTGGGGGCCAATCTTATTTCTGGGGTCATGATATTCTGTCAGGGTAATGATTTAAGAGCTGACCAGCTGCTATGATGATGTAAAACTGGGAATGAGCCAGAAGGATGTTTGGGCTGATATCACTTTAAGAGCCTGTAATAAGAGGCCCTGTTGGGGTGTATCTCTTTCTCCAGTTGTGCTTCTGTGCTATAATTGCTGATTGCTGTTTGTTTGAGGTCTGACTAAAGTACTTGTACGTATATATTCTTTGTAGATAAAACCACTATTTAAATACAAACCTCTGTTTACTGTATTTGCTCCTGGGTTGTCTCACATAGTCACACTATGTGCACTCTGACATATTCCAAGGAAGGGAGCTACCACAGAGAAGGCCCTTTTTCTAAGTTTCACCAGATGTACTTCCTTGATAATATATAACCACAATATCATTTATCTAAGTAGCACTATAAAGGTGTATGCTAATGTGCCTTCTCAGGACCAGCCAGTGTAACCCATAATCTCAGAATATGAAGGATTAGAACTGAGGAGTCTTTGGTGCTCTCTATGTTTGGTGGTTTTCTGGCAGATGTTTCATTCCCAAACTAGGTAACAATATCAGTGCTAGAAGGGACTGATGATGTTACCTAGTTTGATAGTGAAATGTCTACAAGAAAACCACTAAGCTCATAGTTCAACCTTGAGAGCTACAAATATTCTCTTCTATCTCATTATAGCTGAGTAGGTCAGCTCAAAGTGACTAATCTTGAGAAGAGATCGAAGCAAAGCCAAAGAAAAGGTCCAAATGAATGAATATACCAAACTGAGGAGGAGCAAGGCCCATTCATCAGAAAAAAATATTCAGCGGTTACAAAAGCCAGTTCAGACTCTGGTCCCTGAACATAATTCGCAGTAGGTTGTTACCTGTCCTCCAAGAGTATAGTTCATAAAATAGTAACATGAAGGTGTGGCACTATCTGGGATTCATTCCAAGTTTTTGGGTGTCCTAATGAGTTTTTTTTTGAATGGAACACCTCTACTGGGTAGGTGGGCCAGATTCAGCTGAGTACATTAAAGATTCTTTAGGGCTAGAGTGAAGTCATATCTTGGAAATGAAAAACCAGCACCCCATTATCACCAGCCCATTATGCTTTCCAGATATTCACGGAATAAGGAGCACCGACAAAATCCACAAATTGGTATAATAAAAGTGGTGTAAAGACCAGCAACGAAAAGATGATTGGTAGCCTATGGAGTTAAAGCTCATCTCTTCTTACATTTTTAAAAGCACTGACCTGCGAATAATTGCCTGTTAACCTTGACCGTCTTTAAAAAGGAGAAGAAGATGACGATGAAAGAAAGACTATTTATTAGTCATTGTTTCCTTAGGTAGTTTCTAATAGTTCTCTCCCTGCCCTGCTTTAACTTCCTTCCCCCACCCCTTAGAAGGCTTTTAGCAGAGGCAAAAGGTTAATAGACACACTTGAAGTCCATCAGCTTATGTAGTGCTTTCCAGCTTATATAACCATTAATACTTCTTACATTATTTGAAAGCGAGTGGAGAGCAGATCAATGACCTTTCCTCATTTTTGTGCTGCAACGGAGATGAATTCCTATCCAGTGTTAATTTGTTAAATCTGTTATTAAAGGGGAGGGGGGGCCTGTTCTTTAAAATAAGTAAACTCAAATATTTCTCTACTTCACGGGGGGAAGGGGGGAAGGATTCGTGGGAAATTGGGAGGGCTACTGAAGTCACCAAGCCCACCTCCTGCTCAAGGAATGAAAAAAAGCCCTCCAAATGAACCGATGCCACAAAAGGGAGCTTCTAGGGCAATGGTTCTCAACCTGTGGGTCGCGACCCCATTGGGGGTCGAATGACGATTTGCCAGGGGTCGCCTAAGACCATCGGAAATATGGGAAGTATACTTGCGAGTCGAAGAATCGTGCTCCAATGGTTGACTCCACAAGCCAGCTGCAGGCTCTTCAAATTGCTAGCCGAATTCGGCTTCAGGCGCGATGAATTAAAAAAGAGAGAAATCTTTGCTCTGATGTCTCCCTCTCAAACCAGCTGCAATCACTCCCAATCGCTAGCCTAATCTGGCGTCAGGCGCGATAAACGTAACAGGGGAGGAGTCTCCGCTTTAATGCCTCCGTCCTCAAGGCGATCGCAAGCAGTTCAGATTGCTAGCCAATATGGCTTCAGGCGCGATAAATTCAAAAAAATAGTTTGCCGCTTTTTCCCCCCTTCTGCGGCTGCTGAGGCGCGCTGAGATCGCTGCCTAAAAAAAAATAATTTTACAGTTGGGGTCGCCACATCGTGGGGAATTGTATTAAAAGGGTCGCAGCACTATAAAGGTTGAGAACCACTGTTCCAGGGGTAACTGGTTTCATTGTCAAACTGCCTTTTCCTGTTAAACATTTGCCTAGCTTTCAATCAGAATCTACCTGCCATAACAGTGGAGGACAATTAACCACTGGGACAACTTGCCTTCAGAAATTGTAGGTGCTTCATCACTGAATGTTTTTAAGAAAAGACTGGGCAGCTATCTATCTGAAGGGGTACAGGGTTTCCTGCTTGGTACGAGAAGACCTCCAAGGTCCCTTCCACTCTATTCTGATTGATTGATTGATTGAATTTATGTACATTATTTAAAAGTTCTATCCATTTATTAGCCCTATGACTATCACTAGGTGTTGTATGTCATGATTCATGAGGAATGTATTTACGATGATTATGATAATGATTTATGACATATCTTTTATGTACACTGAGAGCTTATTCACTGAAGACAAATTCCTTGTGTGTCCAATCACACTTAGCCAATAACGAATTCTATTCTATTCTATTCTATTCTATTCTGTTCTGTTCTGTTCTGTTCTGTTCTGTTCTGTTCTGTTCTGTTCTGTCCTGTCCTGTCCTGTCCTGTTCTATATTCTATATTCTATATTCTATATTCTATATTCTATATTCTATATTCTGTTCTGTTCTGTTCTATATTCTATATTCTATATTCTATATTCTATTCTATTCTATTCTATTCTATTCTATTCTATTCTATTCTATTGCTATTTCTATTCTATTGCTATTGCTATTGCTATTGCTATTCTATGTTCTGTTCAATTCTATAATCTATATTCTATTCTATTCTATGCAAGGGAGAAGAGGCTCCAATTTTTTTTTAATGTGACCTTTTTTTCAAAGCCTTTTTTATGTACTTCTTGTACTTCTAAGTAGCTGAAGGCATGACATGTCAAAATGAAAGAAGCTACATGAACAAAGGGATAGAATCAATATCATGTGAAGTGTTAATATCGCCTTATAAGGCCTATTCTATTCTATTCTATTCTATTCTATTCTATTCTATTCTATTCTATTCTATTCTATTCTATTCTATTCTATGCAAGGGAGAAGAGGCTCCAATTTTTTTTAATGGGACCTTTTTTTCAAAGCCGTTTTTATGTACTTCTTGTACTTCTAAGTAGCTGAAGGCATGACATGTCAAAATGAAAGAAGCTATATGAACAAAGGGATAGAATCAATATCATGTGAAGTGTTAATATCGCTTTATAAGGCCTTAGTAAGTCCATACTTGGAATATTGCATCCAGTTTTGCTTGCCATGATATAAAAAAGATGTTGAGATTCTAGAAATGGTACAGAGAAGAGCAACAAAGATGATTAGGAGGGCAGAGGCTAAAACATATGAAGAATGTTTGCAAGAATTGGGTATGACTAGTTTAATGAAAAGATAGACTAGAGGGTGCCATGATAGCAGTCTTTCAATATCTAAACGGTCACCACAAAGAACATCTGTTCTCCATCCTGGACATAAACTGTTTCAACTCCTACTCTCAAAATGACGCTATAGAGCACTGCACACCAGAACAACTAGACACAAGAACAGTTTTTTCCCGAAGGCCATCACTCTGCTAAACAAATAATTCCCTCAATACTGTCAAACTATTTACTAAATCTGCACTACTATTAATCTTCTCATCGTTCCCATCACCAATCTCTTTCCACTTATGACTGTATTACTGTAACTTTGTTGCTGGCAATCCTTATGATTTATATTGATATTGATTGTTCCTGACTGCTTATTTGTACCCTATGCTTATCATTAAGTGTTGTATCATTAAGTGTTAAATTGTACCCTATGACCATCATTTGTGTTGTAAATATTGTACCTTGATGAAGGTATCTTTTCTTTTATGTACACTGAGAGCATATGCACCAAGACAAATTCCTTGTGTCTATTCTATTCTATTCTATTCTATTCTATTCTATTCTATTCTATTCTATTCTATTCTATTCAAAGCACCTGAAGGGAAGATAAGAAACAATGGATGGAAACTAATCAAGGAGAGAACCAACCTAAAATTAAGGAGAAATTTCCTGACAGCGAGAACAATTAATTAGTGGAATGACTTGCCTCCAGAAGTTATGGATGCTCCATCATTGAATGTTTTTAAGAAGACTTTCTACAGCCATTTGTCTCAAATGTTGTGGGGCAGGGGTCTGCAAACTTGGCTCTTTTAAGACTTGTGGACTTCAACTCCCAGAGTTCCTCAGCCAACTTTGCTGGGAGTTGAAGTCCACAAATCTTAAAAGAGCCAAGTTTGCAGACCCCTGGTATAGGGTTTCTTGCTTGTGCAGGAGGTTGGACTCAGGAGTGGATTTCACTTACCTTTACCACGGGTTCACCACGCATGCACACGCTCGCTTCGTGTGCATGCACTGTCCATGCGTGCGCCTGGCCTTCCATGAATGTGCTTTGCATGCTCAAGTGCCTTCTATGCATGCACCCGACCTCGAAAATTTGCCTAAAAAGCCCGACTTGGAGCTGGGGTGGGTGGACCCAAGATCACCTCTACCGGTTCATCTGAACCGATGCGATCCAGCTGAATACCACCTCTGGTTGGACTAGAAAATCTCAAAGGTCCCTTCCAACTCTATTATTCTGTGAAGCAGTAGGAAATTGTCTAGTTATATATGCAATAGGAAAAAAATAGCAACAGATCATTAGACTCGAGATTATACTGAGTATGTGTAACTGTGTGTACACACACAAACACGTCAGTAAATGCTGCAACAAGTTTTATACTGTAGTGCCAGCTATGCTTGGTTAGATCCAAGCTTCAAATTTAGAGTACATCCATAAAGTCATTACAAAATTAGGATTTATGGGTTTCAATTGGACTAAATCAGCCTCTGAACTGCTGGACTTAAACTAAGCCCATTAAATTTAGTTGAATTTCATGTCAGGTGGTCAGCATTGTATTAGAAGGACAACCATCCTGTTCTTTGTTGAAAAAGAAAGCATGCCAAGTAAAATAACGCCAGCTGATTATTTAGTTTTTACCTACTTGAATGATTATTTTTCTTTTTAATGAGAACACGGGTAGAAGATAATAAGCAGCGTTAAATGAAGGTGATCAAGATGTTAGTTAGTCTTCGTTATGAATTTCAGAATTTGAAGAGTGCAAAGTAGATTTTTAGTCTAAATAAGGACTAAATAAGATCCACAAAAAGTCCTTTCATTTGGTTGCAGTGCAAATGGCAATAAGGAATCCAATTTCATGGACTCAGGTTCCTTCGATGTAATTAAGGTTTGACTGAACAAGTGGCAATTGTGAACTTTACTGAATCAAGACTCAAAGTCTTGGGTAAAATGACAGTAACATTTGAGATGAAGGAGGTGCACACTTATCTTTGTTGTTGTTGTTAGTTGCAAAGTCATGTCTGACCCATCGTGACCCCATGGATAATATTCCTCCAGGCCTTCCTGTCCTCTATCATCCTCTGGAGTCCATTTAAGCTCATGCCTACTGCTTCAGTGACTCCATCCAGCCACTTTGTTCTCTGCCGTCCCCTTCTTCTTTTGCCCTCAATCGTTCCCAGCATTGAGCTCTTCTCCAGTGAGTCCTTTCTTCTCATTAGGTGGCCAAAGTCTTTGAGTTTCATCTCTAGGATCTTATCTTATGGAATCACAAACACATTTGGGGAGGGGAATAGGCCAGCCTCATGAACTTTAATACCCATCTTTTTTGGGGGTATGGGACACTGGGAAGGTCTTCATCTTTATAGGATGGTCTCAAGTACTTTCTAGGCAATCATAAAAATGCAACAATCGTCTTGGGAAAAAAAAATCAGAAAAGGAAAGTATATATTTTAATCACTTTAATTGAATATCCCTCTTTTTACAGGAAGTTACAACTTAATGCTATTTATTTAGTTTTCTTCGCATTCAGCCCCGAGAGATCATCATAGATTACTTTAATGGTTTTGAGTTGAATCAGTGATTGGATCAGTGCATTAATGAAGCTTAGCTGATATTCATGGGTGTTAAAGAATTTACCACAATCCTATCATGTATGCAGCTATCAAAGATGGTCTTCATTTTTTGCATTATCTTGTTGCAAGAAATTGGATTAATACCTGTGTAGACAGTTAGCACCCACCCACCTCCTAGAAGAATGAAATATTTTGAGAAATATTAAAAAGACAAAATATTATATTTCCCTAAAGGGAGAAATGAAGAAACATGTTCCAGGAAAGCAGCCCCCACCTTTCTTAATAGCGCCCAGCAGATATTTTGTGCCCATTGAGAAAGATCGGGCCAGCCTATCTACAAAACAAAAGACCTTCAGTTCCAGGGGGATGGGATTAAGACATGACCCTTCAGGACACAATAGGATTAACCCTCTGTCATCTAGCAGCAGAGCTCACCACATTGCACAACCTCTTAAAGTCATTGCATCACCCTCCAAACTTCAACCAAACTTAGCTCAGACAACCTACAGAGCCAGCTATGACCCCTACAACAGCCAATAGAATACATGTTCCTGCACAGGAACAGGAAGCTCAAGTTCACAGCCCAAGAGAAGGTATAAAAACCCCTCACTTTCAACTCCATGTGATTAGCTGCCCAGAAGCACCCATGTGCTTCTGCTTCATCAATAAATGGACCTTCTTTCTAATCATGCTTTTATTTGTTGGTGATTGAAATCTTAATACTGATGTTTATCATCTAGGACCGTGATGATGAACCTGTAGCACGCGTGCCACAGGTGGCACGTGTAGACGTATCAGTGGGCATGCGAGCTCAGCTCCGGCCTCTCTAGGAGTCCCTGGAGGCTGGGGACAACACAAAACATCACTTCCTGTCCAATCAGAAGTTGGAAACGGGCCGTTTCTGACCTCCGGAGGCCTCCGGGGAGGTGGGGAAGGTCATTTTCGCCCTCCCCAGACTCATAGAGAGGCTCTGGAGCCAGGTGACAGAGAAAAACGGCACATGGCAGGAGCAGGGGGGAGTGGAGGGGTTGCATGCACATGCGCGGGGTGCATAGAATTATGGCTGTGGGCATGCACGTGCACACACCCCTGTCCCCCCTTCCTCCTGGACCCGCGATGGCAAAAAGGTTAGCCATTACTGATCTAGGGTCTATATTGGGGAGTGTTACACAAATAATAATTAAAAAATATCATATGGAGAATGGATACTGTTATATTCCAGCTTATAGCCTGAAGCCCCAGCAATTAACTCCATTTTTTTTAAAAAAAATCTCTTTGATACCAGATGCAACAGAATATCTGTGAGTGTTCTGACAAATTTTGAATCATGGATATGTGATTTAAAGTTTTGCCATTCAATTTCAAGAGTCAATCTAATCTGATTCAAATGTCTTTCCATTAATTCAAACTGAACGTCTATGTCCAATTGATTTTACTGACAGATCAAGAGAAGTGTTTGTGTATCTGATAAAAAACAACAACAACTGTGATTCAAGAGTACTTGATTTAATTCAGTCGATCGAAACAATCCAAAGGGCAAGTTTTGATTGAATGGTCTTAGAACTGGATCTTCAAACTGACGCTTTTTGTAGTTTCTGTGCATCATATGCTTTGGAGATCTTATTTTCCACAATCTTCAATGGCTTTTCAAAAGCATCTTCAAGAATGTCAGTGCAGGTGTTTCAGTTCAGAAGACTAAATTTTTTGAAACCTTCCCAACTGTTGTTTTTTTTTTTTAAATGGACCAAGTCCAAACACATGGCTACTTGCCCAGAGTTCAATAAAATTAACTTTCTCCAGGCTACTGTGTTATTTGTCATCTGTTCTTTTACACATGTTTTCTTTTTCCTTTTCCTGACTTCAAACAGCTTCCCGTCCAATCGTCAAATGAATCTTTTATTTCCCTTCTAAATTTGTAATCACTGAAGCGTCGTCCGCGCTGCCTTTCCTTTCAAATCTGCGAGTCCGTTTTTGTTTAAATTGAACATACTGTGCCTTGACGTTCAGCTCTAAATGGCCCCGTCCAAGTTTTAAGGCTGCATCAGGGTGCTTTGTACTCCTTGATAATTGATAGCTTAGCTTTCTTGCAGCCTTTCCATGCGGCTTCCAGGGGTTCACTTCAAGGTAAACTCTCATCAGTGTAAGTAATTTGAGGTTTGTTGGCTGAAAGTTAAACAGAGCATAATTCATACTTTTGTTGTTGGTGATTGAAATCTTAATACTGATGTTTATCATCTAGGACCGTGATGATGAACCTGTAGCACGCGTGCCACAGGTGGCACGTGTAGACGTATCAGTGGGCATGCGAGCTCAGCTCCGGCCTCTCTAGGAGTCCCTGGAGGCTGGGGACAACACAAAACATCACTTCCTGTCCAATCAGAAGTTGGAAACGGGCCGTTTCTGACCTCCGGAGGCCTCCGGGGAGGTGGGGAAGGTCATTTTCACCCTCCCCAGACTCATAGAGAGGCTCTGGAGCCAGGTGACAGAGAAAAACGGCACATGGCAGGAGCAGGGGGGAGTGGAGGGGTTGCATGCACATGCGCAGGGTGCATAGAATTATGGCTGTGGGCATGCACGTGCACACCCCCCTGTCCCCCCTTCCTCCTGGACCCGCGATGGCAAAAAGGTTAGCCATTACTGATCTAGGGTCTATATTGGGGAGTGTTACACAAATAATAATTAAAAAATATCATATGGAAAATGGATACTGTTATGATCCAGCTTATAGCCTGAAGCCCCAGCAATTAACTCCATTTTTTTAAAAAAAAAATCTCTTTGATACCAGATGCAACAGAATATCTGTGAGTGTTCTGACAAATTTTGAATCATGGATATGTGATTTAAAGTTTTGCCATTCAATTTCAAGAGTCAATCTAATCTGATTCAAATGTCTTTCCATTAATTCAAACTGAACGTCTATGTCCAATTGATTTTACTGACAGATCAAGAGAAGTGTTTGTGTATCTGATAAAAAACAACAACAACTGTGATTCAAGAGTACTTGATTTAATTCAGTCGATCGAAACAATCCAAAGGGCAAGTTTTGATTGAATGGTCTTAGAACTGGATCTTCAAACTGACGCTTTTTGTAGTTTCTGTGCATCATATGCTTTGGAGATCTTATTTTTCCACACAATCTTCAATGGCTTTTCAAAAGCATCTTCAAGAATGTCAGTGCAGGTGTTTCAGTTCAGAGAAGACTAAATTTTTTAGAAACCTTCCCAACTGTTGTTGTTTTTTTTTTTTAAATGGACCAAGTCCAAACACATGGCTACTTGCCCAGAGTTCAATAAAATTAACTTTCTCCAGGCTACTGTGTTATTTGTCATCTGTTCTTTTACACATGTTTTCTTTTTCCTTTTCCTGACTTCAAACAGCTTCCCGTCCAATCGTCAAATGAATCTTTTATTTCCCTTCTAAATTTGTAATCACTGAAGCATCGTCCGCGCTGCCTTTCCTTTCAAATCTGCGAGTCCGTTTTTGTTTAAATTGAACATACTGTGCCTTGACGTTCAGCTCTAAATGGCCCCGTCCAAGTTTTAAGGCTGCATCAGGGTGCTTTGTACTCCTTGATAATTGATAGCTTAGCTTTCTTGCAGCCTTTCCATGCGGCTTCCAGGGGTTCACTTCAAGGTAAACTCTCATCAGTGTAAGTAATTTGAGGTTTGTTGGCTGAAAGTTAAACAGAGCATAATTCATACTTTTGTTGTTGCAGATATGTATTTTTTATCTACTTCCTCCAAATCCATTAGCAGAGTTCCAGGTTTTTTGTGGTTTTTTTTTTATTGTTGTTTTTTCCCTCCCCAATTTTCAGGGCCGTTATGCTTTGCTGTTAGAGTTTCTTCTTCCTGTTTCTTTAAGTCTCCAGGGTCACCTTAACTAAATGGAACCCAAGGGAAACCCTTCGACTTACAGGAGCAATTTCTCTAATTAAAGAAATAGCTAGCGTTGTCATGCCCGCATACCTGAGCTGCACAAAACAAGCTGGAAACCATTAATTCTTTTAGAGGATTCGTCACCATACTCACTCAGAATGCCTACGTGTGGCGCTCATTTAGATTTAAGCTTTTTTTGAAGACTATGCATTCCTTAATATCTGATGCAGAATGTATCAATCTGCTTGACAATTTAATTCAGTCAGGTTTCCAACTCTAAAAATGAAGGGAATTAGGCAGAGGCAGAGGGAAAAAGAGGAAGAAAAGGAAAGAAGCATTGAACAAGAACAGATTTGTCTAAAACATAATAGCAATAGCACTTAGACTTACAGTATATACTGCTTCACAGTGCTTTACAGCCCTCTCTAAGTGGTTTACAGAGTCCGTGTATTGCCCCCAACAATCTGGGTCCTCATTTGACCCACCTCGGAAGGATAGAAGGCGAAGTCAGCCTTGAGCCTGGTGAGATTTGAACTGCCAAATTGCAGTCAGCCGGCAGTCAGCAGCAGTACTGCATTCTAACCACTGCACCACTGTGGCTCATGGACGGAGGATGTATTTCTAGGGATTATTGTTGGGAAACAGAAAACAACATCTGGGTGAAGCTGTACTACTTTGATATAATCCATGTTTTGCTCCACAGTCCTTAAGATTGTTTAATCTTTGTAAACTTCCCAGAGTCAGTTAGGTAAGATGAACAAAGTAAAAAACTAATAAATAAATAAAAATACAAAATATATATTTTTTCCTTTGGGAAAACACTGTGATTTCTACCCATTGCAAAGAGGGAAGTATTTACTAACCCTGGGATTGAGTATTGGATGACAGAAGCAAAACACAGATTATCGTCATTTCTTTAAAATCAATTACTGTTTTTTTTTTAAAAAAATCAGCTGCTTATCAAATTTCCTGGTTTCTTAAAACCCAGACACAAATCTTTTTAATGCTGCACCAGAACTGAAGCCTCTTCAGTTCTAATTTATGTGACAGAAGTCAGGAAACAATCTTTTCCCAATTGCATTAGTTTTGACACGCTGTTATCTGCATGGTAAGCCTTAATAAAGGAAGAGTTTATAATTCTTTCTATCAAGACTTAGCTTCCAGATCTAAAAAAAGAAAATAAAGCAAACGGCCTTGATAGATTGATTTGGCAAACAGGATTTTAAGATGATGTGGCTATTTGGCAGGAAAAAAAAATGCTTTTCTTCTCAAATGAATCCAAATGTTCAGTAGATGGGAAACGAAATAGGATAGGTCAGGGATCTGCAAACTTGGCTTTTTTAAGACTTGTGGACTTCAACTCCCAGCAAAGCTGGCTGAGGAACTCTGGGAGTTGAAGTCCACAACTACCTGGGATAGGTAGTTCTTGATGGAGAAAGAACAAACATAGATGCAGAAATGCAAAGCAGAAATAAAAATAAGTTGTTTTCAAACAATGGTGTATCAAGGTCTCATTCTAAATCTCATTAATAGGGGAGCAAAGGATTCCAGCAATTTAATTTTGATTTTAAACTTAGGAGATAATCTTTGGACATTCTAGCACAAAATATTTATTAATTAGAAGCTGGATTTCCCACCTGTATATTGAGCTAAAATTATGTTTGCATGAATATGTATTCTTCCATACATACAAACTCTAAAGAACAAAATATAAACCAGCACTTACATTTGTTCTTTGAAGCTGCTAGGTGCAAAATTAAATTTACTAATGAAAAGAAAGACTAGGGTGATATGGATAGCAGTGTTCCAGTATTTGAGGGGCTGTGCAAAGATGAGGGGGACAATGGATAGAGACTAATCAACGGATAGAGAGCAGCAACCTGGAATTAAGGAGAAACTTCCTAACAGTGAAAACAATAAACCAGTTGAACGGGCTGCAAAAGATGATATAATTTACGTGATGATTCCACAAAGTAGGGAGAAGAACTCTGAGGGTTGACTCAGGAAATCTAGACATTGTTCCTAGTTCCACAATGAGATTTCATCTATGATCAAAAGTTATCTACACAACCCTTGGATTTTCCTGATCATTCCTTAATTCTTATTGTTTATTTTGTTGTTCTATCACAGTGATGGCTAACCTTTTTGCTGTCATGTGCAAAAAGCAGGGGGAGTGCTGGGGGGGTTGTACATGTGTGTGCCCACACCCATAATTCAATGCCCCCCAGCACATGTGTGCGAACCCCTGTTCTCCCCCCGCTTTTTGCACACAATGGCAAAAAGTTTACTGGTGGGCCCAGTAGGCCCGTTTTTTGCTGTCCGCAGGCTCCAGAGTCTTTCTTGGAGCCTGGGGAGGGCAAAAACAGCCTCCCCACCCTCCCGGAGGCCCTCTGGAGGCTGGAAATGGCCCTTTTCCAACTTCTGATGGGCCTGGAAGGCCCGAAAATCATCTGATCGGCACACGCATGCGCGCTGGAACTGAACTAAGGCAACGTTCACGTGCCTACAGATATGGCTTCACGTGCCACCTGTTGTACATTTGCCATAGGTCTGCCATCATGGTTCTATCATCTTACTTTTTTTCTGTGTATGCTCTTTCCATTTCTTCTTCTTTTAATCTAGAGTAGTCCCATGGTGAAATAGGCAGTAAATAAATTTAACAAACAAAAATAAATATGGAGAGATGTGTTTTTTTTCTGCCATTCTTTTTTTAAATATACATTTGATCAATTCCAAATCATTAGTTTAACAACCATGTTTAGTGAAATAACTGAACATTATTGTCACTGCATAAATGTTACCACCATAAAAATAGCCAGAACATTCTTTCATATATGGTGGTTATGCTCTGAAACTAAAAAATATTGGGATACAGGAAGTAACAGGCTTCAAGATAGAATGCATATCAGAATTGTTTCTTCTAGGAATAATGAAGAGGAAATATGAAAAAAAAACCTAACATATATTATTTTGCACATGATAACTGTGGCAAGATTGGCTTTCACACAATGTTGGAGAAGTCAAAACATATCCTCTAAAGAATTAATAATTAAAAAAGACTAGCCTAAATGTATTTTAAATGTATTTTAATTATAGTTTTTAAATTTTAAAGGGTTTTATGTCGGTTTTGACCGTTTTAGTTAATTGGCCAATTAATATATTCGTTTTAAATGTTTTTAATTTTGTTATTTATATTATGTGTACTTTTGTGTTTTTTAATATGGCTGTAAACCGCCCTGAGTCCTTCGGGAGAAGGGTGGTATAGAAATTGGGTTATAAATAAATAAAAATAAATAAATTGGACTGCGCCGAAATGGACAAAATGACTTTTGAATTGAAAGATTGATGGATTTGAATTTTTATGTAATATGGGAGAAATTGGATTGAAAACAGAAGGAAAAAAAGGGATAGAACTGTAAATAGAATGTAAAATTACTATAAATGTATAGAACATAAGTGAATACTAATAGGAGGATATAAAAATAGTCACAGTCATGTGTAAGCAGTGAATAAAAATTGTTTAATTGTAAAAACTTAATTTTAAAAAATAGCCAAAACAATGCTAATTGTCTGTTTTATTCACCTTTTATTTTTATTTTCTGGATGGTCTGGAAACCCAAACAGGACTACTTATAAAAGTTTCACTATATTAAATTACTTTGCTTGTTATTTGTAGCTTCTTATGCAAAAGCTGGGTAAATGACTGAAGAGGACAGAGATGAATATAAGGAAATGTACATTTTATGGAATTTTACATGACACTTTTCTTTTATCAGCTGAACACAGACCTCAGGTACGGAAGGAGTAAGGGGGGAAAAATCTATGTGACATTAAAAATTAGCATTTTATTCCCACAGAGGCTGGGGAGTGACAGGCATTAAACTAATGAAGTCTGGATTACACAGATTCTTTCCTAATAAAATTTGTTGTGTGGAGCTGCCAAAACAAGAGGGGGAAAAAAAACTTTCCTTTCTTTGTACCAGTTATGTTAAATTTTATGGTTATTTTTTTTGCAATTTGTTTTATTTAATGTTATCTTTGTTGAGTCTTACAACTGAGTTGGCAAAGCAAAGAAATGGATTTTAGCAGAGAAATTAGGACTTTGTTCCCCTTCAGCAAAATTCCAAGGAATGCAGCTACAGGACATAAGGAGAACATCACAACATTGTGTTCATCTAGAAAGACACACCACAATTCGCCTGCTAAATAAAAAACCTACCTGAGGGAGAAAAGCAATGTTATTCCTCAGCTAAAGATAACTTCAGGTTTAATTCCGTGATATTGATTTCAGTCTTCATGGGAGGAGGCTGAGGTGCCCAGCAGATGTAGATGCTTCCTGGTCAGAGAAAATGATGAATGAGGAATGATTTCACTAAAATAAATGATTCAGTCAGAATTAAAAACAACAACAATGAAATGTAATACGGCTGTTGCCAAAGATGCTGTTGTTTTTAAATACAATGTTGGAAATTTAATGCATAGTATCAAAGGTCAAAAATAAAATAAGACCTAAGCAATCAAAGTATTGTGTGAATATATTATTTAATGTTTGAAGATATGATGTAGGAAATGATCAGGCAGAGACTGAAGGTAGGGTCAAATGCATCATCAGTTTGGAATCATTATGCTCCCATAAGAGATCTAAGTCCAACCCCTCATGAATTCCATTGACTCTTATCAATCTGACTTGACCACTTTTTTTTTTAATATGAATTTATATCCCGCCCTTCTCTGAAGACTCAGGGCGGCTTACACTGTGTTAAGCAATAGTCTTCATCCATTTGTATATTATATACAAAGTCAACTGCCCCCAACAATCTGGGTCCTCATTTTACCTACCTTATAAAGGATGAAAGGCTGAGTCAACCTCAGGCCGGGTGGGATTTGAACTTGCAGTAATTGCAAGCAGCTGTGTTAATAACAGACAGACTTAGTCTGCTGAGCCACCAGAGGCTCCTACCACTTGTAGACCAGATTTATCTGCATAGATAGCATAAGATTTTAGTGCCTTGAACTTTTCTCCTGTCCTGATTGCTTATGCCTGATAGATGCAAATATTTAGTCTCCTTAAGGATGTTGCAGATTGTACTATGGAAAATATTACTTTGTTTTCTAGTTACACACACACACACACACACACAGTACATACACATACACATGTGTATATGTATATATCTATCTTTGGAAACAAAGGTTAATTTCATTTATTTTATATATATATATGAAATCTAACTGAACCTGGAATTAAATGTAAGATTGGTTTGAAATAATAAATTGCATTTTGTTCTGCACTGGGAATCTGAGTTCAAGGAAAACATTTATCTTAAGCCAGTGTTGCATTTTAATTTGTTTTTTTAAAAAAAATCATAAATGGTTATTGTAGCTGTTGTATAGAAGAACCAGAAACATTTATTGTAGTTTTGGTGTATTGTTTGGCTTACTGCTTTGTTTTATGAAAAAAAATGTGGTAAAATAATCTTGAGGTGTTTTTTACAATGTTGAATGGCAGCACTTCCAAAGACTTACAAAAAAAATTGAAAAGTCAAGACATTTCAAGTACTGCCATGAAAAAAGAAAAGACTATATAATGGCTTCTTCCAATTATCTTGATAGTCCAAATTCAACAAAATTGTACTTCTCTGAACAAAGCAAGATTCTATAATGTTGCACGCTTAAATTTATCATTTCCTATCATTTTTTTTAAAAAAAACTGCATATGTTGGTAGTAGATGGATAGCATAAGAATAAGCAATTTATACCTGAAATCTCCAGGATCTTACATGACAAACTATTTGTTTCCTAGGCTTTCATTGCTATGAAGTACTCTTTTTATTTGGATAGTAGAACACTGCTAAAAATGGATGAACAAACATTAAGGTAAAGGTTCCCCTCGCACATACGTGCTAGTTGTTCCCGACTCTAGGGGGTGGTGCTCATATCCATTTCAAAGCCAAAGAGCCAGTGATGTCTGAAGACATTTCCGTGGCCATGTGGCCAGCATGACTAAATGCCAAATTATATACTTATACTTCCTAATATTTACTCATATATATGTTTATATACTATATAATCTTTTTGTATGATGCCTACATATATTGTTGTGACAAATAAAAATAAATAAAAATAAATAAATAAATAAATAAAATAAATAAATAAATAAATAATAACATAGAAATAGAAGGGACCTTGGAGGTCATCTAGTCCAACTTCCTACACAAGCAAGAGAGTCTATAGCAGTGCCGGTGAATCTATGGCACATGTGCGGAAGCGGTACGAAAAACCATCCCACGAAGAATGTGCAGCCTCACTGGCTCCTATTCCATGTTCCTGTGATCACACAAGTCCCAGTCAGCTGGACGTTGTGTGCACCGGAGCAGCAAAACCCAGAAGATTGGTGTTCCTTCCTTCCCTCCCCCCCCCTCTCTCTCTCTCTCTCAACCCCCCATTTTTGCCTACACCCTCCATTTTTTGTCTAGCAGGCTTCAGCTTTTTTTACCTTTTAAAAAATGCTTTTAAAAGGAAAAAAAAAAGCCTCTGATGATCAGGGATCGTCAGAGCCTTGTTTTAACCCTTTAAAAGCATTTTTTTACAACCTCTTCAACCAAAGAGGTTGTTAAAAAAAATGCTTTTAAAAGTTTAAAAAAAGAGAGGCTCTGACGATGGCATGGCTCAGCTTGGCATGGCGGGGGGAGGCAGGGATTTTTGCTACCAGTTCTCCGAACCACCTCCCGCCATTACTACCAGATCGGCTGATCCGGTCCAAACTGGGAGTCTTTTTCCTCACCCCTGGCACACCAGCTAGCTGGTTTTTGCGGGTGCCAAAGCATCAGAAAATAGCCTGAAAATGCCCCCCAAAACCTTCAAAAAACACACCATTTTCTGGGCTGTTTTCTGGGCCATTTTTGGGCCATTTTCAGGCTGTTTTCAGGCCATTTTTGGGGTTGTTTTTCAGGTCATATCCAGCTGTTTTCAGGCTTGTTTTCAGACCATTTTGGGGGCTTTTTTGGGCCTTTTTTGGGCTGTTTTCAGGCCATTTCAGGCCATTTTCCAGGCCCAAAAGGTTCCCCTCGCACATACGTGCTAGTCGTTGCCGACTCTAGGGGGCGGTGCTCGTCTCCGTTTCAAAGCTGAAGAGCCAGTGCTGTCCGAAGACGTCTCTGTGGTCATATGGCCGGCATGACTCAACGCCAAAGGCGCACAGAACGCTGTTCCCTTCCCACCAAAGGTGGTCCCTACTTTTCTACTTGCATTTTTTACGTGCTTTCGAACTGCTAGGTTGGCAGAAGCTGGGACTGGTAACGGGAGCTCACCCCATTACACGGCAGCACTAGGGATTCGAACCGCCGAACTGCCGACCTTTCGATCAACAAGCTCAGCTGTCTTAGCCCCTGAGCCACATTACTTAATAATTGTTAGGTTCTTGATTAAGGAGTTGAATTACAAAATTTCCTCCAGTCTTAAACCGTGAATCTATCACATAATCCTAATAATATAGAGCCAAGTCTCATTGTACCCAAAGGTTAAACCTATTTTCTGCCCTTTAACAGTCATGTAGCAGAGAAGATATTCGCTTCCCTGTTACAGTTTCTCTTTCGAGCCTCTTTCGGCAGCAAAAAAATATGGAATTGACATTAAATCTGTAACTCATTGTGCAATTAAGGAAAAGCTGATTAACATCATAGGCTAAGTTATGGACAAGGTCCATCATAGAGATAGAATTAAATGGGCACCATTTATTATATATTGCTAGGCAGGTCATAACTTGATGTTGATGAGTATGATAAAAATTTTATGCTATAAATGAAACAGAATTTTAAAAAAAAAGTACTTTGATCAGGCAAGCTGTATTTTCATGACGTTATTATTGAAAATATAACTAATAATGATAGATGATATATCTATCCTTATTGGTTATATTTTCAGTAATACCATCATGGAAATACAGCTTGCCTGATCAAAGTACTTTTTTGGTGCTCATCTCCGTTTGAAAGCCAAAGAGCCAGCGCTGTCCGAAGACGTCTCCGTGGTCATGTGGCTGGCATAACTAAATGTCAAAGGTTCATGGAACACTGTTACCTTCCCACCAAAGGTGATCCCTATTTTTCTATTTGCATTTTTTATGTGCTTTTGAACTGTTAGGTTGGCAGAAGCTGGGACAAGTAACGGGAGCTCACCCTGTTACATGGCACTAGGGATTCGAACGCTCAACTGCCAACCTTTCGATTGACAAGCTCAGTGTCTTAGCCACTGAGTACATAAGTACTTATGTACTCATAAGTACAATACATCTACCATTCAAAAAGACCTTGATCATCTAACCGCTTGGTCTAAAACTTGGCAACTCCAAATCTCAACCAGCAAATGCTCAGTCTTACATATTGGAAAAAAGAACCCAAACACTAAGTACATACTAGATGGGCATTACCTTACAGACGACCCCCATCCCGTCAAAGACCTTGGAGTTTTCATGTCAAATGATCTAAGTGCCAAAGCCCACTGCAACTACATAGCAAAAAAGGTTCTAAGAGTTGTAAACCTAATCTTGCATAGCTTCTTTTCCAAAAACACTACACTACTAACCACAGCATATAAAACATTTGCTAGGCCAATTCTAGAATACAGTTCGCCTGTCTGGAACCCTCACCACATTTCTGACATCAATACAACTGAACGTGTCCAGAAATATTTTACAAGAAGAGTTCTTCATTCCTCTGAAAACAACAAAATACCTTATCCCACCAGACTTGAAATTCTAGGCTTAGAAAACTTAGAACTCCGTCGCCTTCGACAAGACCTAAGTTTAACTCATAGAATCATCTGTTGTAATGTCCTTCCTGTTAAAGACTACTTCAGCTTTAATTGATATCCTGTGTGGACCTCGTGAGTGTGGGTCTGGTGTTATTCCTCGTGTTAGGGACTCGTTTGTCATTCTCGTTTGACACTCACGAGGTCCACACAGGATGTCACCACCGCACATCCACCCAGAAAGCAGACCCAAACTCACACTGATCATGAAGCACGACCAAGGACCAGAAGCCAGACCGCAGCTGCAACATTAGCCATTTCAAACCCCTCCAATCCATACATGCCGCAGACTGACACCCACTATGAAGATGTAGCACGACCACAAAGCCAAACAACAGCTATGCAGCTCACCAGCTCAAATCCCCCTGCAATACAGACTAAACTGAGCACAACCAAGCCCCCACCCAAACAGGACACACCCCCAGCCAATCAGAGCACACAAAAAACCCCATCCAATCAGAGCACAGCCAAGCTCCCACCCAATCAGTTCAAACCCCCACTAGCAGTTAAAAGGAAGAAACAGCTGCGATCACACATTGCTCCCAGAAGCATGAAGCTGAAGCCTGAAGATGACGAATGAGACTTCATCGAAACGTCGCCAAGACACTTCCAATTTTACATGGGAGAAAACCCGAACAACCAAAGACACACACACACACACACACACACACACACACACACACACACACACACACACACACACACACACACATATATATATATATATATATATATATGTATATATATATATATATATATATATATATATATATATATATTTTGTGTGATGCTTATATATATTGTTGTGGCAAAATAAATAAAATACATAAATAAAAATAAATAAATGTGGGCTCTAATTATACACACACTGAGAAAGACATACATACGAGACAAAGACTGAAGACAAATCAGTACTTCAGGCTTCTCCTGATTAGCAGCCCACAAACTATGTTTTGGTGCAGCTTTCCTTCAGCTCTGAAATGAGCCAAGAGTATTCTATTCTTCTGCCTCTGGATATCTGCCTCTCCTGGAATCTCCAAATGCAGAAACGCTACCGTGAATCAATGTTCTGAACTCAAATCTACTGTTGTTGCTTTTCAATAGTCATTATCTTCACACAAGGCTAAGATAACAGCCACACACCTTTTTTTCTTTTTCTTTTTCAAGTGTGAACCAGGCAGAACTCTCTCTGCTTACTGCCCACTTCTGAATCTTCCTCAGGGAATAATCCATGCCTTTGTTGTTGCTGCTGTTGATAATAGCACTTCCATCTTTAATATTTATTTCCACTTGCAAAAACAAAAAAACAAAAACAACTCACCCCAAGCTTTTTCATCCAGCTTCTGGTGCAATCTGCTTTCTTCAGGTATCTGTTGTGGTCTGCCAGCAGCCTGAGGACCTGGCAACTGAGTCAGACAGTGAGGAGGCTGGGAAGGAACATGGGCCAGTCCTGGAAGCCTGGACGAGGGCTCTGCATCAGAGTCAGAGATGGGGCCAGGGCCATATGGGAGTGATGCGCAGACTCCGGAGCCTCCAGAGGCGGACAGCAGAGAGGCAGAGGAACAAGAAGAGCCTGTTCCTAGTGCACACATGTGAAGAGGTGCCAGAAGGCAAGAACAGCTGAAGCAAAAAGGACAACTTGGGAGTAAGGCCAGAAGATGATTGGCCACTCCCATAAGGCTTAAAAGAGCAGCGAGCCGTTGGGTTCTTTGTAGGAAAGCAACATTAATTTTTGTGCTTCTTGTCAGAGTCTCTTGAACTTTGTGGGGGTTTTGCCAAGAAAAGCCTTTGGCAGATTGCCAAAGACATCAAAGGTTGGTGATAAGGCCCACGGACTGGTTATTAAGAATTTTGTTTTGGATTAAGCTGAGAATGAATTAATTTTCAGCTGTTTTAATAAATTAAGTTTGTTGAGGACTGAACTGTGTTTAGTAATCACTACTTGGGCCTTGGTCACAATAGTATCTGCCTGGAGAATCTAATAAGCTATTTGTTAAGTTTCCAGCAATCTGTTCTATTCCTCTTGAGTGGAGCGATACGCTGCCTCAGCAAACCTGTCTGAGTTTTTTGAATGGATAACAAAATGTGAAGCATTTTCTGGAGGACAATGCGCAGGGTGGGGAACTTGATTCTTTTCCTTTTTCAATGTTCTTCTGGAACCTTTCACTTGTGGATGATTTTTCTCTCATTTCATGGATTGTTCCGTTCGGAATCCATTGAGAGAAATGTACTCAGAAGCTGGACATATTTTCCAATAAGAAAATGGTAAGCGCTTATCTATAGCAGGATATCATGATTTTCATCGGTCTGAGGGACATCTAGGCCTGATTCTCATAGTCCTCAGGAACTGGGGGACAGGACTATATTTAGCCACAAGCAAACTAAACACAACTCACCATGAGGGCCACTGACCCTTATTTAACTTTAAGCAGGTGCTAACAATGGTTGGAAACTAATCAAAGAGGGAAGCAATCTGGAATTAAGGAGAATCTTCCTGAAAGGGAGGACAATTAACCAGTGGAACAGCTAGCCTTCAGAAATCATGGGTGTTCCATCACTGGAGGTTTTTAAGGAGAGACTAGACATTCATTTGTCTGAAACTGTATAGGTTCTCCTGCTTGAGTAGGGGTGTGGACTAGAAGACCTCCAAAGTCCCTTCCAATTCTATTCTATTCTATTCTATTCTATTCTATTCTATTCTATTCTATTCTATTCTATTCTATTCTATTCTATTCAGAAGATGCCTGCACATAGGCAGCTTAGCAATTCATCAGCTTAATTGGATTTTCACAGGTGGACCTGGTCTTTCACAGCTGCCAGGGGGATTATGAACAGAGGAATTGTTCCTTCAAATTTTAATGAATTTAATTTAGGCCTTGATTGCCTCCCAAATAAACAAAACAAAACAAATGAATACAACTTGAGGCCCACTTACAATGAAAGTCTCTAGGACTACTTAATTCAGGTGCCCCATTTTCTGAGTCCCACTCCTTTATAACTGGGAGCTGAGAACTGGAGGTTCTCAGGAGAATGATACTGTCGAGCCCAGCTCCGGCTCAACACATGATGCTACAGGGATCTGGATCATGGGAGCAGCCCCTAATCAAAGATCCAAAGGGATGTCATATCAAGGACTTGTTTGAGGGCTGCAGGGATCTGCGTTTGGCAAGGATGGGAAAGGAATCAGCACACTGGTGGCCGGGATAGAGGGAGATGAGGGCTGGGCATTAGGAAGAGCTGCTTTAGTTCCGGGATTTAGCAGATGACGTGGCAGCTGAGACTGTCAGACGAGGAGGGAGAGAGCGGCCGGGAGCCCAATCAACGGAGCAGTTCAGCCATGTGGCGGGGCCTGAGCAACGTGGGATGTTTAAAAGGGGCTGAGAGGCAGAAGCTCTTAGCGTTGACTTTATATAGAGAGACCTCGACTTTTACTGAGACCCGGTTTGTAGCAGATGAAGTTACTATCGGAAAGATAACCAAGTTGGCTTGTTTCTTCTCATGATGTCTGACACAACTGTGGCTGAGCTAGCCGAGAGATACATTCTGGAGTTTGGACATATCTCCCAGGTCCAAATCCAGAACCTTCAGCACTTCTCTATATCTGGCTTCTCTATTTACTTAAAATGGAAAAAATGGCACCTACTGTATCTCTTTCCTGATCGGCTGTTAATAACTACTTCTTCAAAACTGGAAGAGATCCATGTTTAAATTTGTAGTTTAGTGTCACATATACTTTAGTTTTATGAATAGTCGACAGGGTGGGGCTGGCTATCATCTACGACTGCTTCTTCCTGAGAGCCAGCTTATTGCTTTCCATTGCTCTCCTCTCTGCGCATACGTGCATCTGGGATGGGCCCCATCTCTTCCTCCCCCTCACTCAGCTCAGGTCCCAAAAACAGCTGCCTCTCCACCTCGGGGAGGACAGAAAGGTCCGCCTCTGCCTCTGTCTTTGATGCTGTTTCCTTATCAGAGTCTTCCAAAGGCTCTGGAGCTGATGAGGAGCTCCCTCCTCCTCATCTGACTCTGCTGCTAGCTTTGCTGACAGCCGATGGGCCACAACAGCTAATTTAATAAAACAGCAAATACTTCCAGCTTAGTAAAGGTAGCAATTTCCCCCGTCCTGTTATGTCCAACTCTAGGGGGCGGTACTCATCTCCATTTCTTAGCTGAGGAAGCCAGCATTGTCTGAAGACATTTCTATGGTCACGTGGCCAGCATGAGTATATACCAAAGATGCACATGATGCTGTTACTTTCCACTGAAGTGTTACCTATTTATTGACTTGCATTTGCATGATTTTGAACTGCTAGATGGCCAGAACTGAGGGAGGTAACGAGAGCTCACTCTGTCACACCACTCTTGGGTCTCAAACCCAGGCTGCCAGCTTTCCAGTTGACAAGCTCAGCATCTTTAACCTCTGAGCCATTGTGTCCATTCCTGCTTAACTTTATGTATTTACCAAGCTATTTAGCCATGTATTTTTTCCCCTTATTCTATAGATGGGCTTGCATCATCATTTTAACCAAGGTTAAGGCCGATACTACACACACTCCTGATTAAAGCTAAATACACCATCTTAATCATTTCTCTCCAGATTTCTTTCAGTTTTCAAATTCAGTGCCCTATCCATCAGGCTACTCAACTCTACTTGCCATGAAAATGACATATTATCATCATCTGCCTCAATGGCCGATAGCAAATTAAGTCAAGAAGTGGTTTAGTTTGGATAGAGGGAGAACAAAGAAACTAAAATTAATGCTTTAGATCATGGTTAAAAGGTCTGTATGGCTTTGGTGCAATTAGAAAAGTGATCTAGATATCTTTATTGATTGGATCTGCTTGGCTGGTATTATAATGAGTGTTTTCATTCGAAAGGAAGGAGTTGAGAAGAAACTTTTGTTACCAAACTGCACCGATTGAGTCCGTACTTTTTTCTCCACAGAATAATATCTGTCTCTCTTCAAGCATTAACAGTTTTATGAGAAGGATATTTCAATCTGCATACAATTATTATGCAGTATTCATTTTTTCCTCCCTCCTCTCAAATAACTGGTATTTGAGTTGAAAAGAAGAACAGATAAAATACGCTTGCAAGGTAATCTTTTTTGATATATAAAGGAAGAGCTTAAACAAGTGTTTGAGGGGAAAGCAGTAACAAGTAGGACATTAATATATCTCATATCAAATTCTGAAGTTGTTATTTATTAATCTTTTCTGCCTTTGAGCCAGGTAGAAACATTTGGACTGGAAGATAGAGCAATGCCTTTTTACTGATGTTTACGTTGATGGAAAACGTCTCGTGTGTTTTCTGAAAATAGTCGGCTAAATGCTGGCAACAATATTCCTGAGACAACGTGTGTGATTCAGACATAATGGAGCATCTCTATAAGAATACTTAATAAGTTGGGATCAAAGACACCCCATTCTTCTGTGCGTTCTCATTAAATAATTTACATGTCCTCTTGTTTCCATAATCATGGTGATGCATGGATCTTGAAGTCAGACACTTCATTTCTATTGCTCTATTTTTAGGACATTTCCTGGTTTGTCAAATATTGTCAGTGCAGGCACTACTTTATCAATTCCGCCCCCCCCCCTCTCCCTTTCTGTCATTCTACAGTAAAGATTACAGCTTTCCCCATGTTATCAGGGATGAAATGCTCCTGGTTTGGACCGGATCGCCTGATCCGGTAGCGATGGCAGTGGGTGGTTCAGAGAACCAGTAGCAAAAATCCCTGCCCCTCCCCCATGCCCAGTTGAGCTGTGTGATCATCAGAGGTTTGTTGTTGTTGCTGCTGTTTTTATTTTTAAAAGCATTTTTTCTTCTGCCGAAAAAATGCTTTTAAAAGTTTTTTTAAAAAAAAGCCTCTGATGATCGCACGGCTCAGCTGGGATCATCAGAGACTTTTAAAAGCATATTTTCTACAACCTCTTTGGCCGAAGAGGTTGTAGAAAAAATGCTTTTAAAAGGCTCCTCTGACAATCCCAGCTGAGTTTAAAAGGTTCCTCTGATTTATTTATTTATTTTTTATTTATTATTCAAATTTTTATACCGCCCTATCTCCCAAAGGACTCAGGGCGGTTTACAGCCTAATAAAAACATAAGAATAAATACAAGTTAAAAACAACATTTAAAAAACTTATTAAATTAGGCCAAATTTAAAACTGTCATTAAAATAGTACAATTTAAAAACTAAATTTAAAACTAAAACCCTAGGCCAGACTGATTATCCCAGTCTGAGATCATCAGAGGCTTTTCTTTTAAAGGCAAAAAAAAATGCCTTTGGCTGAAGTGGTTGTAGAAAAAATGCTTTTAAAGGCTCCTCTGACAATCCCAGCTGAGTTTAAAAGGTTCCTCTGATTTATTTATTTATTTTTTATTTATTATTCAAATTTTTATACCGCCCTATCTCCCAAAGGACTCAGGGCGGTTTACAGCCTAATAAAAACATAAGAATAAATACAAGTTAAAAACAACATTTAAAAAACTTATTAAATTAGGCCAAATTTAAAACTGTCATTAAAATAGTACAATTTAAAAACTAAATTTAAAACTAAAACCCTAGGCCAGACTGATTATCCCAGTCTGAGATCATCAGAGGCTTTTCTTTTAAAGGCAAAAAAAAATGCCTTTGGCTGAAGTGGTTGTAGAAAAAATGCTTTTAAAAGTAAAAAAAAAAAAAGTTGGCCATGCCCACCCAGTCACATTACCCTCCCACCAAGCTACGCCCACAGAACCGGGAGTAACAAATTTTACATTTCACCACTGCGTGTTATGTTATTGCTTCAATCATCATTTTATATAATTTTTAATTTGTATTCTATGTATTGTGTTTTTTATTGGCTGTGAACCGCCCTGAGTCCTTCGGGAGAAGGGCGGTATACAAATATAATAAATAAATAAATAAAAATAAATCAAGTGAGATTTGATGATTGAGATTTGAGGCTCTGATCTAGTCAGAGGTAACATTGGAGGTGATGGATGAGAGTGTCATAGAGGTACAGCTCTGAGCTGAAGAAGCTTCTTGGATGAGAAGCGAAATGCCTTCAAAGAAAAACCCAGAAAGTCCAGTTGCCTCTTGAAAACGCACCTTGGAGACAACCATGACATGGATGACTGAGAATCTCCATAGATACTACTCATGGGATTTTCCTATGTTAAGTGACTGCAATGGGATATTGCCCAAAAATTGCAGACCTGGTGGACCTAAAATAGCATGAGTTATTTTACGTGAGGCACAAATGCATTTTTGCATTTCAAGTGGAAGAACATAGACATTTGTTGCACTTCTAAACTTTATTGGTAGTCTGTCTTGAAATATGCATCCATCATTTGAGTTTCTGGATGTCTATAGCACCAGCACATTCGCACATGCTTACATTTTCCAACAATTGACTGTTTCACAGGATGAAAATTAAAAGTAAATGGGAAAAAAAAAAGATCCTCTAAAATATGGAAAAGTGTTCCTATCTCACATATCATCAATTCCTGCTACATTTTTCTTCTCATAAGATAGTGACAGAGACCAGACGTTTAGCTACAATTCCATCAGCAGGTGCCAGCTAGAGTACAGTAGAAGTTGACATATCACCTAGGATCTGTTTGAATAAGGCAGATTATCAGCCACGCTGCATTTTACATTAATCACAAGGCATGCAACTGAGTCCATATTTTGTTCTGTTTTGGGGTTGTTGTTTTTTACATTAAATTCATGAGACTTTAATCTAGACCAGGGGTCTCCAACCTTGGCAACTTTAAGCCTGGTGGACTTCAACTCCTAGAATTCCCCAGCTAGCTTTTCTAGGAATTCTAGGAGTTGAAGTCCACCAGGCTTAAAGTTGCCAAGGTTGGAGACCCCTGGTCTAAACCAATGTCAGTCTGTGTGATTTGAAATATCTCTGTCTCACCAGCATATGGAGTGAAAGGAAAAAGAACATGTTTGATTTCCAAAAATCTACCAATAACTCTGAATTGGGAACCTACATATTTACACTACATATCTACACACTAGACTAGCCCAAAGGCTGAGGATCAATTGCATAACACATAGTGTGGGATCCTGAAATCTATTTTCCAATCGTGTTCAAGAAAGGACACTTCTATGTTAGATATTTAACGCCAATGTTCTCCAGAAGGTTTCCTCCCAGTTGATCCACCATAATCTTTGTCAGGAAGAAGGGATTATTTTCTGACTTGGACAGGATTAATAACTTCTGTTGCCAATGAATGACTAGATCTCACAGCTAACTTATATCAAAAATCCAGCTCTGTTCCAGCAACTTTTCATAGGCAGGATTTTTTTTTAAAAAAAAGCAACACTGGAGTGAAATAGCAAAGGGACAAAAGAAGATGAATGCAGGGTAGTATTTTGATGTAGCAATGTACACAGGGTAGTCGGTGAATGGAATTAAATTTAAATAATCCAATTTAAATAATGAACAAACAAAGTCTTAGCATACATTGACAAGCTGAACCTATTGTCTGTATATGACTCCTGATTTATCATTCATTCATTCATTCATTCATCATATAGCATACAATGTTAGGGAAATCTATACATTTTATTTATTTATTTATTTTGTCAAGCATGTATAAGATAACAGATATAAGTATAAACATAGTATTAACAAGTATAAACATATAAACATATAAACATAGACCTCTTAGGAATGGAGTGAGGCCAACAGTGTAAGGTTAAAGTTATGGGGGTTTGGGGATGAAACCACAGAGTCAGGTAGTGCATTCCAGGCATTAATTATTTAATTTAATTTAATTTAATTTAATTTAATTTAATTTAATTTAATTTAATTTAATTTAATTTAATTTAATTTAATTTAATTTAATTTAATTTAATTAATTTAATTTAATTTAATTTAATTTAATTTAATTTAATTAATTTAATTTAATTATTTAATTTTTATTTTTTTACATTTATATCCTGCCCTTCTCCGAAGACTCAGGGTGGCTTAAAGTGTGTAAGGCAATAGTCTCATTCTATTTGTATATTTACAAAGTCAACTTATTGCCCCCCCAACAATCTGGGTCCTCATTTTACCTACCTTATAAAGGATGGAAGGCTGAGTCAACCTTGGACCTGGTGGGACTAGAACCTGCAGTAATTGCAGGCAGCTGTATTTTAATAACAGGCTTCTTACAGCCTGAGCCACACCACTCAAATTATTTAATTAATTTAATTTAATTTAATTTAATTTAATTTAATTTAATTTAATTTAATTTAATTTAATTTAATTTAATTTAATTTAATTTAATTTAATTTAATTTAATTTAATTTAATTTAATTTAATTTAATTTAATTTAATATTATTTTATTTAATTTAATTTAATTTAATTTATTTTTATTTGTCACAACAGTATATATAAGCATAAGCAAGAAATAACTATACAATATATAAGCATATATTTAAGCATAAGCATGAAATATCATACGAATTGGATACAATCAAAGGGAACATTAGGACAGGAACGGTAGGCACGCTGGTGCTCTTATGCACACCCCTTACAGACCTCTTAGGAATGGGATGAGGTCAATAGTAGATAGTCTTTGGTTAAAGCTTTGGGGATTTTGGGAAGAGACCACAGAGCTCTGGTGGCTCAGACTGCTAAGACAGTCTGTTATTAACACAGCTGCTTGCAATTACTGCAGGTTCAAGTCCCACCAGGCCCAAGGTTGACTCAACCTTCCATCCTTTATAAGGTAGGTAAAATGAGGACCCAGATTGTTGGGGGCAATAAGTTGACTTTGTATATAATATACAAATTGATGAAGACTACTGCTTAACACAATGTAAGCCGCCCTGAGTCTTCGGAGAAGGGCGGGATATAAATGCAAAAAAAAAAACAACCCTCTGTTACTGAAGTCATATTTTCTGCAATCAAGATTGGAACGGTTCACATTAAGCTTAAATCTATTGTGTGCTTGTGTATTGTTGCAATTGAAGCTGAAATAGTCTTCAACAAGAAGGACATTGTAGCAGATGATTCTATGAGTTAAACTCAGGTCATGTCAAAGGTGGCATAGTTCTAAATTTTCTAAACCTAGGATTTCAAGTCTGGTGGCATAAGGTATTTTGTTGTAATCAGAGGAGTGGAGAACTCTTCTTGTAAAATATTTCTGGACATGTTCAGTTGTATTGATGTCAGAAATGAGGTATGGGTTCCAGACAGGCGAGCTGTATTCAAGAATTGACCACTCTGTTGCTGAAGTCGTATTTTCTGCAATCAAATTTGGAGTGGTTTACCTTAAGTTTGTAACTACTGTGTGCTCGTGTATTATTGCGGTTGAAACTGAAGTAGTCATTGACAGGCAGGACATTGCAGTAGATAATTTTTTGTACTACACTTAGGTCAGACCGAAGGCAGTGTAGTTGTAAGTTGTCAAAGCCCAAAATTTCAAGCCTGGTGGTATAGGGTATTTTGTTGTGAGCAGAGGAGTGGAGGACTCTTCTTGTGCTAGACACAATGCAGTCCTGACAGCCTAAACTCCGCCGCCTTCGACAGGACCTGTGTTTAACTCATAGAATCATCTATTGCAATGTCCTTCCTCTCAAAGACTACTTCAGCTTCAATCACAACAATACAAGAGCAAACAATAGATTTAAACTTAATGTTAACCGCTTCAATCTTGATTGCAGAAAATATGACTTCTGTAACAGAGTTGTTAACGCTTGGAACATACTACCTGACTCTGTGGTCTCTTCCCAAAATCCCCAAAGCTTTAACCAAAAACTATCTACTATTGACCTCACCCCATTCCTAAGAGGCAAGTAAGGGGCATGCATAAGAGCACAAACATGCCTACTGTTCCTGTCCTCGTTTCCTTTCATTATATCCGATTAACGCATCTTTTCTTTTATGTACACTGAGAGCATATGCACCAAGACAAATTCCTTGTGTGTCCAATCACACTTGGCCAATAAAAAATTCTATTCTATTCTATTCTAATGTAGTTATTGCATTCTTATGCTTATATATATATGCTTATATATTATATAGTTACTTTCATGCTTATGCTTATATATACTGTTGTGACTAAATAAATAAATAAATAAATAAATAAATAAATAAATAAATAAATAAATAAATAAATAAATAAATAAATAAATAAATAAATAAATTGCTAATTCCTTTTGTTTGGCACTTGCTTGTCTATCCTTGGTGCACCACAAGGGGCAAACTATCTTTATACAAGTTAACTAGCAGCACTCAGGTTTCTGGCTCTTCTGCCAATCTCACCTCACTTTGTCTCATGTTGCTATACCACACATCCAGTCATGTTGATTATTGGCTTCCGCTGTCTGTACACATGAATGCAGCTAGGTTTTTTTCCCACTGAAGTGGTACGCATTTATCTACTTGCAATATTGCATGATTTTGAACTGTTGGCTGGAGGTAGGCATTGAGCAATGGAAGCTCACTCCATCTCAAAGAACTGGGCTCAAGCTACCAGAGTGCAGACCATTTCTGACCAGCGGTTGCAATGTCATTAAACCTCTGGACCACCACGTCTCTGGTGACTCCTGTGTTAATTATTTTTACAGTCTCAAGAACTTTTCCAAAATCATGCAGGTAAAATTTTGAGGCTTAGCATTCAGTCTGGGAAATAAGTTAGGTTGAGATGAACTCAATCTTATATCATGGAACTACAGAGATATGTTGTTTCTTGGCAGATAATGTGGAAGGGATTTGACCCGAAAAATTTCAAGGAGTTCTCGGTCTAAACAATAACCCTGGGATTTCCTGTTGATTCTGATCTAAGTCCTAACCAGGCACAAATCTCTTCAGGACTTTTAGATTATCACAAGGTTATCAAGGTTTAGGTTTAGGTTATTAAGGAATAGTCTTGAAAGTTAATTGAATATTTATATTTATTAAGAACTTGATGCACTTAATCAATTTTGGAGAACTAGCCAATCACATCTAAGAGTTATTAAAGTGGACTTTTCTTTAAACTTTACTTTGCTTTTTGTGCTTATATTGCAAGACATTTTTGGTCAACCAGGTGGAAAAATGGAATGTCATTAATAAGTTACTTTCCATAAAATACTTCTTCAAAGATTCCTCAAGATGTTGACAGCACCATTCCAAGTACTTTGCCAGCAATTCTAATATTTTCCTATGAATCATCATATCAACCTTCAAACCAAATAAAAGAAAGTTACTTGGCATCTTTTTGTCCAAAAGATGCTTTTTTAAGAGGCAACTGGACATTCTGGTTTTTCTTTGAAGATGTTTTACTTTTTATCCAAGAACCTCGATGACTGAGAATCTCCATAGACATTTGACATCTTTTTGGTTTCATCCAATTTTTGGCCATCAGCATTCAAAATTAGAAATACCTTGACAAAGTATAGTCATAATTTACCTGATTGCAAGTTATACTGGGACGTCTTTTACATCAACACAAAAGACCAGGATCTATTCTTGTTTGTAATATCTTATTTACTGTATCTTATTATTCTGATTTTATTATCCTTTCTTATTTTCATCTCTTATGATCTTATTTTCTGTTTTAAAAGATAAGGGAAAAAATATTTACATGATCAATTGATTTAATGCCCCAGGGATTAAAACTATAAAATTAAGAAACAACTGACCTGTTTTAGACATTGTATTAAAATAGCTGACAAATTGAAAAGACAAAAGGAAGAACTTTAACTTTGATCCTTGGCTAGTTTTTGTCGTGTTTTTCCAGTGTTGGGATAGAGACTTAACTGAAATGCCCATTTTCCCCTTCCCGTGACTTATTTTCAAGTTTACGCTGTATGAATGCAACAACAATAGTTCATGAACTACAATCAATAATGAAAACAGTAATTTTTTTCCCATGCTTATCTTCTGATTCTAATGACTCTCATTCATCCAGCACCATCATGGTGACATCTGCATTAAATATAATTAAAAGGGGGATGAACTATTTATCAGTTCTTGTAGCTCTGAAACTGCAATCTGGAAGTTCCTAGTTAAAGCAGATTTGCATGCAAATGCACAGAGCATCAGTAAGATAATTTCTATAATACTCATGAAGATGGAAAAATTGCCTAGATAACCATAAGTCTTGAAAAGAAAGAAAAGGTCTGACTCAGTCAATTGAGATTAATTCTTTTTTCCAAAGATGACAATGACAACAATAATTGCAAATATGCAAATCTGTCTAGCTAAAGTAAATGAAGTTGTTTTAATTATGTTTTGAAAACACTGGTTTTCATAGGTAGTATGAAACTTAAGGGTCTTAAGACATGTTGAACCTTGTTAGTGCTTTAAGAGATGACAATTTAGCCTATTGATTCCAAAAAACCCATTAACATAAGAAAGCCAGTGACATCATTGTATTTAAGTTGTCATCAGGAGATGAACCTGACTGGAAGGAATATCTTATTTCAGCTCAAAGAAATGATGCAAAATGGATTGAGACTTGTCTATCTCTGTGAAAGCAGGAAAAAAAACCCTCAATATGGTGGACAAAAGAAAAGTCAAATGCCAATATGGCCAGAACAATCTGGGGGCTAAAAAAAAAGAACATTTCAAAGAAAATCCCTCTAGAGATAGATTCTTCCTTGCAGTCCATACCATACTTTCTTCTCCTACACATTAGGGTAGGGGGTGGAGGAGAGGAAGGGAGAGAGACAGACACACAGACAGACAAAGACAGAGACAGACACAGACACAGACAGAGAGATGGATAGACAAAGTCTAGTCATATATTGTGATGTTGCACAAGCATCAAAACAAGACTGAGTTTGTGTTGAAACAGAACTGTGCTCATTTGGTGTTTATTTATTGATAGATAAATTTATACCCTCCCGCTGTTTTATACATCTCTAGGTAACATAAATAATGCCTCATCTTCCTATTTTCTCATTATTTGACAAAATTGTTGGATTCTGTTGTCTCCCATGACTATAGCAATCAAAGGCCTTTGAAATAATCAATAACAACATCTTCTCCATTTATTTTAGCTGTCTGTCTCTTCGTCCGTCCATTATCCATCCGTCTATCTATCTATCTATCTATCTATCTATCTATCTATCTATCTATCTATCTATCTATCTATCTATCTATCTATCCATCCATCCATCCATCCATCCATCCATCCATCCATCCATCCATCCATCCATCCATCCATCCATCCATCTATCTATCTATCTATCTATCTATCTATCTATCTATCTATCTATCTATCTATCTATCTATCTATCATCATTTATCAGAAAATAATGGTAACTGTTCCTGAAAAATTACTGATTTCTTTTTAAAGAAATTAAAAACCCAAAGAAGCACAATGTTGATTATGCAGCAACACTAGCCCATTAAATTATTAGATACCTATTATCGATTTAATCTTCTCTTACAAAATTGCCATGCACTGCAGTCCCTTATCTGCTTTTAGTCTTATTGGAAAATAGGTCAGGTACACCACCTTAGCAAGCCAGCCATAAACTGTAAGCCATTATCTTGATGAAAATATTAATGTTATTTTTTTTCCCCTCTCTCAAGAATGAAATGGAGAAGAATATATCAAGTGAACAGCAAAACTGTGCAGATATACTCAGGTGAATAGGTTCAAAGCCATGTGTCATAGAGTCAAGCATAGAACTTGACAGCCATGGGAAGGAGCTAATTAATCACATGCAGCTTTTGTTAAGACAAAATTCTCTCTCTCTCTCTCTCTCTCTCTCTCTCTCTCTCTCTCTCTCTCTCTCCCTCCCTCCCTCCCTCCCTTCCTCCTTCCCTCTCTCCTTCTCTCCATTTTGGCAGGTGACTTTACTTCCTACCACTGTCTGTAGCACGTATGGTTCAATGAAAACCTTCATAAGACTTCAGGAAAGGGAGCTTGAATTAGTCCATTAGTCTAGCGGTGAGAATTTTAAATCAGGAGTCTTAACAAGAGGACAATGTATTTAAACCAAGAATGGCCATGTTCTCACCCCAGATCTAAGTTCACATACAGATGCCAAGTACAGACATATTTTTCCTAGACTCAATTTGTAGCACACAACAAATATCAAAGGATGCCATTTATCCTTCAACATTTGCAAGGGCTTCTCCCCCCACCCCTCCAATTTTATACATTAATTCTTGTAGATTTTGGACTTGAACTTTTTAAAGTTGATTCCCCCATCCACCCATCCACTCCAGTTTCTGTTATGCCTTTCAACATCAGAAGTAGACATGCAAATGGATCTCAACTTATTCTGGCCAAGATTCCTGTTCAATTCAACAGAGAAATAAAATCAGAAATAAGCTGATTAAATTTTAACTGTTATAAATTATTAGACATTCGCTGCAGATTGCTCACTACTTTTCAAATGTCCCATCTTCCAAATGCTGATTCACATAACACAGAAAAATTCAGGTGAAATGACTTTGGAGGTCATAAAAATGGTCACCTAGGAAGCATGGTTTAAACAAATGCAGGTCCTTGGACTTTTGTCTATGTCAGAAAACAAAAGCCTTGGAGATCAATAAAACTAGAAACCATCATAAAAGGACTCCATCTTCTAAACCATTATTCCACTAGTCAGATATCGTGTTCTCTGCCAAAAGTTCTTTGTTTGCTCAATGATCCTTTCAATGAAAATTATTCACAAGTCTTCTCTACAGTAGTGGCCAAAATTGTGAATACCTTTTAGGAAAAGGTATTCACAATTTTGGCCACTACTGTAGAGAAGACTTGTGAAAGTCTTTTAGGAAAAGGGTACTTTTGAGGTTTGATGGCTAATATTACCACTTTTTTTGGAAGAGTTTCAAGATAATCATATTCCACTGCTAGAATGGCCTGGGAATAGCCCAGACCTTAACCCAATTAAAAATCCATGGAGCCGACTAAAGAAACTTGTTAGTCAGAAGCGACCCAGCAATAAAACCCAGTTAATAGAAGCAATCATTCCATCTTGGTTTCACATTAGAACAGCTGCAGAACTAAAAGACTTGGTTCATTCCATGGGAAGAGATTGTAAGGCCAGAATTCATGCTAAAGGTTACCCGACTAAGTATTAACTGACGGTGATAATTTTTGTATATCTCGTTTTTTCTATGGTGATGATTTTTGTATATCTCATTTTTGTATGTGTTTCACTTTTCTTCTTTATACTGTAATTTCTATTATAGATAATACTTCATAAAAGTTATTGCATTACTTTCTTGATTAAATCATCTTTCCATTGATATATAATTTTATGGTACTACTCCCAGAAAAGGTGGTGTTATTAGCTAGTTTTAGAAAATGCACATTTCCCAAAAGGCTTCCACAATTTTGGAGACAACTGTATGTAGATTTTTTCCCCTCCATTTATGGAATGCTACATCTTGTACAAGAAGAAAGTGACCAGGAAGTCACAAAATGCAAGGGACAATAAGCTACTAAAAAACAATAATGAAATTATTTTTAAAGAAATCACATGAGAAGGACATAGCCAACCTTAAAAGTAAAACAATGAAGAAAGCTGGCTTTTTAAACAAAATACAGTACATGATCACAGGTAAGGCAGGTGGGGGCTTATTATTTTATTATTTTATTATTTTTTCTTTTTATTTCTTTTTTACTGTGTTTTTATGTTGTTGGAAGGAAAAGCCATCTGCTTCAATTCCAAGCTGGGAGAAAGACGCTGGAAACAACATGGAGGCTGATTGGAAAGAAAGTCTATTGATGAACAGAACCATACACACAAAGACAGCATGCAGTTCTGGGTCAGCTGACCAAATGGTTGACTAGGTGGATGGATCTTTATAGTTTCTGTAACTTTGAAGTTTGGGATCTATGCAATATGGGCTTTGTGTTTCTAAAAGGCTGTTGGGCAAGTCCTATTGTGGCTAATGGCTTTCGTCCTGTGTTGGATCTTGGGTGAGGGGCTGCTTGTTGTAATCCTACCACTTTGCTTTTGTTACCTGTCAAACTTTGCTGCCAGGAGTTTAGAAATATCCTGTCTTGAATGGATTTCTGCTTGCAGAATGGATTTCTGCTTTGTTTTTTTTATGAATGGAGCCATCTAGATAGTTGGCTTCCTCTTTCAATAAACTCTTTATCTCCTTAAGTGCTGGCATCTGCTGTAGGCTATTAAGAATGTCTTGGGGGCTGATTTCTGCCTCTAAAAACATGTTTCTCCTTCAAGGAAATATAATATTCTGCCTTTTTTTAATATTTCCCAAAATATTTCATTCTTCTTTGGGGTGGGGGTGTTCCGCAATGTCCTTGTATAAATCAACTTGAGTTGCCCCCTGTGAGTAGGCAGCAATATAAATTTTCTACATAAAGAAATAATATAAAAATAAATATGGGCATATGCATAGAGACACACCAATATGGGCTGCAACAATGTGGAGAGCCATTGGAGAGCAGCAAAAAAAGTCTGCAAAATAGTTACATCTTGCTAGGGGCAAAGGGATACAGTGGCTCAGTGGCTAAGATGCTCAGCTTGTTGATCAAAAGGTTGGCAGTTCAGCAGTTCGAATCCCTAGAGCCGCGTAATGGGGTGAGCTCCCGTTATTAGTCTTCTGCCAACCTAGCAGTTCGAAAGCATGTAAAAAATGCAAGTAGAAAAATAGGGACCATCTTTGGTGGGAAGGTAACAGCCTTCCGTGTGCCTTTGGCATTTAGTCATGCCAGCCACATGACCAGCACTGGCTCTTCAGCTTTGAAACAGAGATGACCATTGCCCTCTAGAGTCAGGAGTGACTAGCACATATGTGCGAGGGGAACTTTTACCTTTAAGGGCATCTAGTGCAGTGGTGGGATTCAAATAATTTAACAACCGGTTCTCTTCCCTAATGATTTCTTCCAACAACCAGTTCACCAAACTGCTCAGAAAGTTAACAACCAGTTCTCCCGAAGTGGTGCGAACTGGCTGAATCCCACCACTGATCTAGTGGTCAATTTAGACTTTGCAAACCAAATACGGAAGCCCTAATTTTAAGCCATTTCCAAATGGAGTTGGATCCTTTACTTCGGCTGTAGCAGTTCCAGATTCAGCTGTGTGTTTTCCAGTCGCAAGTATATTCAGAACATATTGTGTCAAGGCAAGAACAGTTGCTTACTAAATTAAACTGAGTCATCCTAGAAAAGGCATTTACCAAATTGACTTGGGCGATGAATTTGGTCAACAGCTTTCTGAAAGTCAGTTGGGTCACCCTCACCTGCATGTTTATCAGGGATAGCAAATGAGTCCAACGTTTTATGGGAACAAGGTCTATCCTTCTGTGTGCTTCATAATTTAAACACTTCCAAAAATTTATATAGTGGAAACTGACACCAGCTGGACATTGGTGGGTAATGCCTTGAAGATCCCCTCCTATGCAAGCATCGTTCTTGGAAACCCAAGCATAATTTATTGATATTGCCAAGTTCATAATTATAAGCTTCTCTCACTTGATTGATTCAACTGGGCATGTAAAATTAAACACCTGTTTAAATGAGTACTTACAACATGATGTACTTTCTGTTAGGTGTATATGCCTGGATCACAACATACATTTGACTGTGTGTGTGTGTGAAGGGTTGATTTATCTACGGAAAACAAGAAATAAATGAAGTTTGAGACTTCGCTATTTAATACGTTTTGTGCGTCAACCTTTTCATAGGAAAAAGATCATTCTTTAAAAATATTAAAACATCTGCATTGTCTAATTTTTCTTCGTCCTTTGTTTGTTTTGAGAAAAGAACAAAATGATACATACGTACAAAAGCAAAAAAATAAAATGCTAACTTTCTATAGGATCTTGGGTAAGTATTCTTCAGGTTCTTCAAACATTTCCTGAACATTAATTCCATTTGTTATTAAAGTAGAATGAGAAAAACCTCTACTCTTTTTCTATATTCTTTGTGGTCCACCATAGAAAATCATCATCACCTTCATTTAATGACCACAAAATCCCTTGCAGGGTGGAGCCTGGGCAATTGGAGCTAGCAGAGGGTTGGTTTTTTAAAATAAATTTTATTTTAAAAAATCCCTTTCATCATACATATTTTTTGAACAGAGCGTTGACAGGGTCACATCTTATACATCAAATAGAATAGAATAGAATAGAATAGAATAGAATAGAATAGAATAGAATAGAATAGAATAGAATGGGATGAAATGGAATGGAATGGAATGGAACGCAACGCAACGCAACGCAACGCAACGCAACGCAACAGAACAGAACAGAACAGAATAGAATTTTTATTGGCCAAGTGTGATTGGACACACAAGGAATTTGTCTTGGTGCATATGCTCTCAGTGTACATAAAAGAAAAGATACGTTCATCAAGAATTATAAGGAACAACACTTAATGATAATCATAGGGTACAAATAAGCAATCAGGAAACAATCTTAATATAAATCATAAGGATACAAGCAACTAAGTTACAGTCATACAGTCATAAGTTGGAGGAGATGGGTGGTGGGAACGATGAGACTATTAATAGTAGTGCAGACTTAGTAAATAGTTTGACCATAGTGAGGGAATTATTTGTTTAGCAGAGTGATGGCGTTCAGGAAGAAACTGTTCTTTTGTCTAGTTGTTCTGGTGTGCAGTGCTCTGTAGCGTTGTTTTGAGGATAGGAGTTGAAACAATTTATGTCTAGGATGCAAGGGGTCTGTAAATATTTTCACAGCCCTCTTTTTGACTCGTGCAGTACACAGGTCCTCAATGGAAGGCAGGTTGGTAGCAATTGTAATCAAAATCAAAATTATAATCAAAATCATCATTATAATATATCTTAATCTTTTATCACAAATTAATCATTTTTCTCCATTTCTTATTGTTTCAACTTCTGCCACATTATTTTTTTTCCATCATTTTTTATGATTTTCAATTTTATATTGAAATAACATCACTTTATATTTCTTTTCAATTACAATTGCTCCAATTATTTACCATCTTTCTTCATTTCTGGAAGTGTCTCTCTAATTCCTTCTTCCCAATCATTAGCATTAAAATATTCATCCTAATTTACATTGTTATCGAAATTAATAATATTATAAAATTACTTATTTTCACCTTTCCATCTGCTGTAGTTTATCACAGACATATTCTATTCCTTCTTCTTTACAGAAATAATCACTTTCATGATTTCAACATTGTTATTCTCTTTATAATTAGCATTTTAGATGTTCATTTTAATTAACATTGTTAAGAAAATTAATAATATTGTCAACTTACTTATTGTCAACTTACTTTTCTATCTGTTAAAATTTAGTGTAGACAAGTTCTATTCATTCACATTTATCATATAATCACTTATAATCATTTTATGTCATATCTTATTTTTTCAACTTCTACCATATTATTCTCACATATTTTCCCCCATTTCATCCAATGCCTTCATCTAAGATCACAATATATCCTATAATTCTTCTCTCTTACCAATTCAATATTTAAAATTCCATTCTAGTTTAAAAAACTATCAAAAACACTATTGTTATTATATTGTCTACTTTCCGTTCATGTTCATTAATCTATCATATATACGGTATGTATGTATGTGTGTGTGTGTGTGTATAGTATATATATATTTGTTTTCTGAGGTTTTCGCGGGTGTTTGTATGTAGGTCTTTGGTTATTCGGGTTTTCTCCCGCGTAAAATTGGAAGTGTCTTGGCGATGTTTCGACGAATAATAATAATAATAATAATAATAATAATAATAATAATAATAATAATAATAATAATAATAATAATAATAATTTAATTTGTATACCGCCCTTCTCCCGGAGGACTCAGGGCGGTGAACAGGCAGATAAAATAAAAACGATACATTTCAATAAAAACAATATTTAAAAAACTTATTCCAATAGCCTGAATTTAAAATACAATACGAAATATAAAATAAACCCCAATAAAATCCATATTTAAAACCCTATTAAGCCAGTCCTGCTCGAAAGAATAGATATGTTTTAAACGAAGTCTCATTCATCATCTTCAGGCTTCAGCTTCGTGCTTCTGGGAGCAATGTGTGATTGCAGCTGTTTCTTCCTTTTTAACTGCTAGTGGGGGTTTGAACTGATTGGGTGGGAGCTTGGCTATGCTCTGTTTGGATGGGGGGGTTTTTTGTGCTCTGATTGGCTGGGGGTGTGTCCTGTTTGGGTGGGGGCTTGGTTGTGCTCAGATTAGTCTGAGTTGCAGGGGGATTTGAGCTGGTGAGCTGCACTGCTGCTGTTTGGCTTCATGTTCGTGGTCGTGCTACATCTTCATAGTGGGTGTCAGTCTGCTGCATGTATGGATTGGAGAGGTTTGAAATGGCTAATGTTGCAGCTGCGGTCTGGCTTCTGGTCCTTGGTCGTGCTTCCTGATCAGTGTGGGTTTGGGTATATATATTCTGAGTTTTCACGGGTGTTTGTATGTAGGTCTTTGGTTATTCGGGTTTTCTCCCGCATAAAATTGGAAGTGTCTTGGCAACGTTTTGACGAAGTCTCAGCCTGAAGATGACGAATGAGACTTCATCAAAATGTCATCAAGACACTTCCAATTTCACGTGGGAGAAAACCCGAATAACCAAAGACAGACAGACAGACAGACAGACAGACAGACGGACAGATATATATAAATAACCCTAACCCTAACCCTAACCAAAGACCTACACACACACACACACACACACACACACACACACACACACACATATATATATAGGTCTTTGGTTGTTCGGGTTTTCTCCCGTGTAAAATTGGAAATGTCTTGGCAACATTTCGACGAAGTCTCATTCGTAATCTTCAGGCTTCAGCTTCGTGCTTCTGGGAGCAATGTGTGATCGCAGCTGTTTCTTCCTTTTTAACTGCTAGTGGGGGTTTGAACTGATTGGGTGGGAGCTTGGCTGTGTTCTGATTGGATGGAGGTTTTTTTGTGCTCTGATTGGCTGGGGGTGTGTCCTGTTTGGGTGGGGGCTTGGTTGTGCTCAATTTAGTCTGTGTTGCAGGGGGATTTGAGCTGGTGAGCTGCATAGCTGTTGTTTGGCTTTGTGGTGGTGCTACATCTTCATAGTGGGTGGAATGACACCAGACCCACACTCACGAGGTCCACACAGGATGTCACCACCGCACATCCACCCAGAAAGCAGACCCAAACCCACACTGATCATGAAGCACGACCAAGGACCAGAAGCCAGACCGCAGCTGCAACATTAGCCATTTCAAACCTCTCCAATCCATACATGCAGCAGACTGACACCCACTATGAAGATGTAGCACGACCACGAACATGAAGCCAAACAGCAGCAGTGCAGCTCACCAGCTCAAATCCCCCTGCAACTCAGACTAATCTGAGCACAACCAAGCCCCCACCCAAACAGGACACACCCCCAGCCAATCAGAGCACAAAAAAACCTCCATCCAATCAGAACACAGCCAAGCTCCCACCCAATCAGTTCAAACCCCCACTAGCAGTTAAAAGGAAGAAGCAGCTGCGATCACACATTGCTCCTAGAAGCACGAAGCTGAAGCCTGAAGATGACGAATGAGACTTCGTCGAAACGTTGCCAAGACATTTCCAATTTTACATGGGAGAAAACCCGAACAACCAAAGACCTACATACAAACACCCGTGAAAACCTCAGAAAACAAATATATATATATATATATATATATATATATATATATATATATATATGTATGTATGTATGTATGTATGTATGTATGTATGTATGTATGTATGTATGTATGTATATATATATATATATATATATATATATATATCAGAATTTTCATCAGAATTTTCCCTTGTCTCTTCCAGATATTTTCCCTTTTCCCTATTATCTGCTTCTTTTTTAGGGGAGATTTTCCCCCTTTCCTCTCTGCTTTTTTTACATTCCCGAAGATTTCGGTAAAATTCTCTATCTGATTTCTATTTTTTTTAATACTTTCTCTTCAACATTGTTAATTTCTTGTTTCTCTTCTAAATTTCCCTCTTCCGGCTCCTCTTTGTTTTCTTTTTCTGAAAATTTAAATGAATTTTCTGGTTTTTTTTTGCCTATTAAAGATTCACGCATACTTTTAAGCATCAAAAGTAACTCTTCATACATCTGCAACTCCATTTTGTGACAATTTAAAAAGTTATTAATACTGCCCCAATTATATCTCTGTGCTGTTAGCCAAAATTTAAAGTCTATGTAATTTTCTTATATCTCCTCTTCTTTTCTTCTTGAAAATTATTTTGTTCTTCAAAATTAAAATATTTTCCTCAATTATTAATTATTGTCCAAATTCAACAATAGTCAAATCCAATTGTGAAGCTATTTTCCAGAAGAGAAATGAAATGAAACCAACACCCTAATAAAAAAACACAGTCATTCCTTAAATGTTTTCACAGTATTCAAATTATCTTCTTCTAAATGGCCAAGGTCGAAATTTCCAGCTGCTTTCTGTTTTGTCTATTTGAAGAGAGTATCATAGTATTTTTTCTTTTCTCCAGCAGATGGCACTCTCTATTTTTAATCGTTACAAAATAGTCTATTAAATCCAACTTTTTTTCAAAATATTCAGTAATTTTTTAAAAACCTCTTGTAAATTTTTGTCTTTCTTCCAAAAATCATTTATTCCCTTTTTGAAATATTTTGCTCTTCCCAATTTTCCAAATCCAAGACTTCCTCTTAGATTCTTTGTATTACAGTCCACATTTTCTCTTTTTTCCACATGTGTGTTTTCCCCAAATGCCAGATAGCTGCTAGTGCAAGTTCAGGAATTCTTTTAAGACTTCAATTTCCATTTTTCTTAGTATAAATTGGCAGTTATCTCACCCAGTTCTAGCACTCCATCCAAATGCCACTCCTGATCAATTTTTTGGTCCGGTTGTCCCAGCTTTGAAGCGGCCACCATAAGATGGCCGCCACCTCCACTGCTGCTTTGGGAGACCTGTTTCTCTTCCAGCAAGGAAATTGTCAATTCCTCACAGTCCACAAAATGCCTCTCCTTTCTTTCCCTACAAGATGGCTATGGCTCGAAATCTTCCTGACAATGGTTCATCCGGCTGGATTTCATGCGGTTCATCGGAGCCCACTATTTTCCAGTCCATTCCCGCTGTGATGTCAACTGGAAGTCCCCCTCAGGAGAGGGTTTTAATGGTCAGATGCCCTTCTTGTCATCAATGCAGAGTTTTATTCAGCAGATATATCTCAGTGTGCCTATAGAGAGAAATATCTGCCTCTACCTAGGATCGAACTCACAGCCTCCTGATTGTAAGGTGAGAGCTGCACTTCTAGGCCATCACACCACTCCGGTTCTCCATAGAAAATGCACCATATTAATTAAGAGTGTACAGCAAACCATATGTTTTTGTTTTTCTCCAGCTTAGATGTATGGAGTTCATATCTGGGTCACAATCTCTTCTGCAGGTTGGAGAAGACATCTTAATTTTGAAATAGGCAAAAGAGAAGTGGAAAGCAAATATAATATCCATTGACACAGTCATGGGAAGATTTTAAGCTTTTGTGTGTTTTATTCTTTACATTCTCTAAAAAGAAGAATGTAGAAATGCTAGAATAAAAATAAGTTTATCTGTCACCAGTTCAAGTGTGAAAACCAGGAGTCTAATTGCACCTTTTCAAGAAATTTTATAAAAAAACAACAACCCCATAATCTTTTGTAAACTGACGTTCACTTCATCAAATTCAGAGAGGGGAAAACCCATCACTCTGTAAATATGGTGAACAGAGTTACAGTTTGCCAAGTTTTCTGCCCTTTTATAAAATATTTTAAAAAATTGTAGAAAGATGCTATCTACTAACATGATTTTCCTACAATTCAAATGTGTTTTTTCTGATCTCAAATATCATGTAGATAAAAGATATAGATAATATTTAATAGATATAGATGATAGATATACTGTATAGATAGGGAGGGAGGGAGGCAGAGAGGGAGGGAGAGACGGGGGATAGATGGATGGATAAATACATATATACATTGATAGATACATAGAGATAGATAGATAGATGGATAGATATGTAGAGATAGATAGATGATAGATAGATAGATAGATAGATAGATAGATAGATAGATAGATAGATAGATGATAGATAGATAGATACATTGATAGATACATTGATAGATAGATGATAGATAGATAGATACATTGATAGATACATTGATAGATACATAGATACGTAGAGATAGATAGATAGGTAGATAGATAGATAGATAGATAGATAGATAGATAGATAGATAGATAGATAGATAGATAGATAGATAGATGATAGATAGATGATAGATAGATAGCTATATAGAGATAGATAGATAATCAGACCCCCTAGTATACTCATAATATGTATTTTGTCAATAAACATGGCTCACTCATACATTTGAGAGTCAGTAAACATTTTAACACTAGCGAGTTCCTTAAAAAAAAAAATGAAATGCATCAATGAATCCTAAGGATTGAGTCCCAGGAATTTGTACCGAAGAGATCACCTCACTGTCTGTGATCCCTTCACCATAACTTAATCCAGATAACGATCCTCGTTCAATCTGCTGTCAACAGGAGGCTGTGCATTTGTGAATGCTGACTTGTGCAATATTGTCACTCCGGGAATGGCTTTCCGCGCAAGTGCTTTATTACGAGCCCAATTTCATCAAGGGACATTCACTCCACCGTCGCTGTTTTCCTTTTTGGTTATGTTTGTAATCAACGTTACACCGGCCAGGTTCCAGGTAATTAAAATCTCTCTGCAGCTGTAGAACGCATTGCGGGGGCAAAATGTTTCTCTTCTCAGGGTGACGGTGGTAAGCAGATAATCAATTCTGAAGGACTAGATGATCCACCCTCCCACCCACCCCCCAACCTTCTCAGATGGATGTGTGCTGCCTTTCCATGCTTGATAGCATACATTAGAAAAGTTGCCAGCATCTGCAAACTTAAGAGAGACCTTCCTTAATCACCCTTGGAACATCATTTATTCCTCATACATATCAAGAATCTTCACAAGGTGGAAGAAAAGGGCATTGTTGAAATGTCTTTACCATAATTAACTGTGACATGAGTGTTAATTGAGTATATGAGTATAATTTCATGGTCTGTACCCTTTGTAACCCTCCAATACTGTGTGTACATTAAGAGTAGGGCACTATGGATTTACCTATGAATTATAGCCCGCTGTAATTAATTTTTCCTTGTTGAATCAAGAGTTCTTAATGCAAAGTATATTGTGTTTGTTTCTCACGTAGTTTAAGATGGACGACTGTCATGTTCGGGTAAATAACTCTTGATGGTTTATTTCCAAAGGGGAAAAAAACTTGAAAACCCAGGAATGAATCACACACACACACACATACACACACAAATCAAGGAGGCACTGAATGTTTTGCCAGTAAAAGAGTTTATAAGTGAGTCTGGTTTGAGTCTGATCTGGATAACAGAATCAAGAAGGCTGCAAGTTAACAGAATAACAGAGTCTGAAAGGATCTTGGAAGTCTTCCAGTCCAACTCCCTTATCAAGCAGGAAATCCTATTCCAGTGGTGGCAAACCTTTTACTCACCGAATGCCAGATAGCATGCATGCTATCTGCACTAATACGGTTCTTCCCCGTGTGCTGTGCATGCAACTGCACCACCTGCGCATGTGCACAGCTTTCGTGTGTGCCCCCGTGCGCTGCCTGCACAACCATCTGTGCATGCATGCGGGGTTTGTGCGGCTTCCCCCTTGTGCGGTGCGCACAATCACACCATCTGCGGATGTGCACGGTTTTTGCACATGCAATGCATGCGCACAAATGCTGTCTATTTGCTGTGTGCAAATGCAAGCACATTCACAGGAGAGCAGCTGAGTCCCCTGAATTGTGCACATGCACACTGGAGGCCCGAACACCAGCTGGGGCATGTGTGCATGCGCAGCTGCAGGTGAGTTGGGTGACAGCTCGCGTGCCCGGAAAGATGGCTCTGCATGCTACCTCAGGCATGAGTGCCATAGATTCGCCCTCACAGCCCTATACCATTTCAGACAAATGATTGCCCAGTCTTTTTAAAAATCTCCAGTGATGGAGCACCCACAACTTCTGGAGGCAAGTTGTTCCACTGATTAATTGTTCTAGCTTGTTTTTTCATCAAAAAGGAAACATTTCCATCCATTGCTTCTTGTCCTGCCCTCAGGTTCTTTGGAGAATAGCTTGACTCCTTCTTCTTTGTGGCAGCCCCTGAGATATTGGAAAACTGCTATTATATTACCTCTAGGCCTTCTTCTCATTAAACTAGACATACCCAGTTCCTGTCAAGTAAGTAGGTAGGTAGGTAAATAAGCAAAGCAAGTAGGGAATAAATTCTAAGATAGTCTTCTTAATTACCCTATGGCAGTGATATTTATAACTGACCCATCATATTCTCACTGGAATGGATAAGAACATTTGAGAGCTCTTGTGCCATATAAACAGAATTTCTTTTTTTTTAATTAAACCAAGAGAAAACAGGACTGGATATTAAGCAAGCAAGACAATCATATATAGAAGAACTTACCCTGAATAGTATGGTTTGAGGAAGAAGAAAACTGTTACCATTAGGCATCCCACCCAACATAAATACATTGCATCCAAGTCTTTGGTCTTTTAGGATTACTACCAGTCCATCTAGATCAGGGGTATCAAACTCAATTTTATTGAGGGCTGCATTGGCATTACGTTTTTTGTTGTTGTTTTTTTTGCATTTATATCCCGCCCTTCTCCAAAGACTCAGGGTGGCTTACACAGTGTTAAGCAATAGTCTTCATCCATTTGTATGTACAAAGTCAGCTTATTGCCCCCAACAACCTGGGTCCTCATTTTACCTACCTTATAAAGGATGGAAGGCTGAGTCAACCTTGGGCCTGGTGGGACTTGAACCTGCAGTAATTGCAAGCAGCTGTGTTAATAACAGACTGTCTTAGCAGTCTGAGCCACCAGAGGCCCTTGGTTTGACCTTGGGGAGGCTGGAGGGGGCATGGCCAGCTCAACATCATTTGTGTTGGGGGTTCCTGTGGTGGCCTGGGCACTCTGCCATCAAAAACGGGCTCCCAAGCTTCATTTTCAGCTGCGATGGACTCCTACGATGTCAAACTATTTAACGCCACCAACAATACAGCTATCCTCCAAAAAGACCTTGACTTTTTATCTGAATGGTCTAAAACCTGGCAACTCCAAATCTCAACCAGCAAATGCTCTGTCTTACACATTGGAAAAAAGAATCTAAACACTAAATACAAACTCGACGGATATTATCTTACAGATGACCCCCCCACACCCTGTCAAAGACCTTGGAGTCTTCATATCCAATGACCTAACTGCCAAAGCCCACTGTAACTACATCGCAAAAAAGGCCTTAAGAGTTGTAAACCTAATCTTACGTAGCTTCTTCTCCAGAACACTACAGAGCTTATAAAACATTTGCTAGACCAATTCTTGAATACAGCTCGCCTGTCTGGAACCCACATCACATTTCAGACATCAATACAATTGAGCATGTCCAGAAATATTTTACAAGAAGAGTTCTCCACTCCTCTGAATACAGCAAAATACCTTATGCCACCAGACTTGAAATCCTGAGTTTAGAAAACTTAGAACTCCGCCGCCTCCGACAGGACCTGTGTTTAACTCATAGAATCATCTATTGCAATGTCCTTCCAGTTGAAGACTACTTCAGCTTCAATCACAACAAAACAAGAGCAAACAATAGATTTAAACTTAATGTTAACCGCTCCAATCTTGATTGCAGAAAATATGACTTCAGTAACAGAGTTGTTAATGCTTGGAATACACTACCTGACTCTGTGGTCTCTTCCCAAAGTCCCCAAAGCTTCAACCAAAAACTGTCTGCTATTGACCTCACCCCTTTCCTAAGAGGTCTGTAAGGGGCGTGCATAAGAGCACAAGCGTGCCTACCGTTCCTGTCCTTCTGTTGCTTCATGCTTATGCTTATGCATGCTGTTATGAAAAATAAAATACAATAAAAAATAAAAATAAATAAAATAAACCCTCTGCCAGCAAAAACGGAGCTCAGGAGGGCTGCTCAGTTTTCGGTGGCAGAGGCACTGTGGGTCAGTCCTTCGCTGTTTCCAGGGCAGCCCCGCAGGCCAGATCTAAGCGCCCCATGGGCTGGATCCCACCCCCGGGCCTTGAGTTTAACAACCCTGGTATAGATAAAATTAATCAAGGAATGGCTGCATTGGTATGGAGTCACTGTATGGGGCAAATCCCCTTTGGGACACATGAAAGCTAAAAATAGATTGTCTTTCAAATTCATAGGGACTCATGAACACACCTATGCTGAAGTTCTTTCAATTGTTTCAGCCTTCTTATTTTTTGACCGTCTCCCTTCCAGATACCAATCAGGTCTAACCTTGTTTAGCTTCCAAGCTCAGACTAGGTTAGTTAATTCCATGCTGCCTCCTACTGAGCCACCTGGAATTAAAGAGATTTTGAGAGTCACAAATCATAGGTGATGATGTTCAGGAATATAATATAAATATAATTCTAGCAGCCAAGTTGCATAATGACAAGGTTAGAAATCAAAAATCAAATTGTTAGAATTTCCGTATCTATCTCTGCTGCCATTAAATTGTTGTCCAGAGAGCTGAATCAAGACAAGATTATCTAAGTTTATATTTCAGGAAAAATATCCTGCAATCGTAGGGTGCAGCTTGCAAAGCCACATGGGTATTCTCCCCTAAGCTCCAGTCCTCAAAGCTGCTGTTAAATTATGATTATAATATTATAATTAAAATTTAAAAATTTAAAATTTAAATAATTATAATTTTCCCAAAGAGGGAAGCTATTAAGGGTAGGTTTAATAACACTGTTCTTTTAAAAGATTGTTGAACTGATGTTTGAATAAAGCTAGCTGCCAGGGTTCCAATGGATGCCCTAATTAAATCATGAATCTCGAGCCAAGCTTCAAAAGAAATCCAGTTATTTATTAGGAGCTTCATGTCGGCACGTTCCCAAGTGAAGCCAGCTCTGACCCTACGTAATTTACACTCCAATCATGACCCTGGTTCCCCCATCCACCCCCAGGGTGTGTCATCAATCACATTTGCCAATGGAACAATTTTGTGGATTGTAGAGGTCAGCCCCCTCAGCTGCTGTAGGTAACCCTGGGATACAGCCTTGAGAGAGATAAGTGTGGAATGTGCATCTCTCTTTGTGCCATTTTTCCTATTTCCCATCCCCCCCCTGGCCTATGGCAACTATGGAGCAAGCCAGGGATGCTTTGCGCGTTGACATTAACCAAATGAAATTATTGTCAGAGATAGTTTGAAATTTTGAGTAACATCTTTGGCTTAAAAGGATTGAGCATCATTATTGTGGCCACTTAGTCTTCATGAAAAACAAGTATTCATCATTCTGTTTGTTTCCATAAGTGGAACAAATATTACAAAATTTGACATTCTTTCCTTGAACATGTTCATGAATGACTCTAAACCCAGTCATTTGTTCTTGGAACACTTTAACTATTCAGGGAGGCAAGGGATATATATATATATAATAACATCAAAACTAAACTTATAAAATGTTTCACTTTCATTATTAATTTGACTTTCCTTGTCCCTTTCCCCTTTTGTCCTCCTGCTCATTTACTTAAACAAAAAAAAAGTAATTTATTTAAGCTGTTAATTTGCAGCTTTTATTTAGTCTCAAAGTATATTTACAAATGCTCATTTTAATTTGGGAAGCATGATGTCATTTAATGCCCAATAAATTTGCAAATAGCTTATAAAAGAAATGTACGCTCAGTCTCGAAATTAACTGCTCTCTGAGGGAAAGGAATGAATCTTTCCAACTCTTCATCCAATGACAGTGTTGAAAAGGTTATATAAAATGGCTGTGTGCCACGAACTACCCAGCTGCCCCCAGAAACAAAATGGATGCATGGCTTGACAAAAATGATCCTTACTAAGATAAGGTCTCCTACTACCCACATGGGGGAAATACATCTAGTTGAAAAACATTTTTGCTTCTAATGAGACTAAGAACCACAAAAGCACAGCTCTTGGAAGTTAAAAGTGAGTGACTTGACAAATAACCCATCTGTAGGCCTCAGGAGATTCCCAAGAGGAGTAATCCACCAACTTTTGCTTTCAATGAATGTTGCTTTGCTTTCAAGGAATTGTACAAGGTGACATTTACAAGGTTGCTAGATGCAGGTATAACCACAACTGAGCCCAAAATTTCTGTTGCTATAAGTGAGACATTTGTTAAGAGAATTTTGCCTCATTTTGCAGCTTTTCTGGCCATGGTTCTTAACTGAATCACTGCAGGTGTTAAGTTGTTGTTAGTCGCGAAGTCGTGTCTGACCCATCATCACCCCATGGACAACGTTCCTCCAGGCCTTCCTGTCCTCTATTATCCTCTGGAGTCCATTTAAGCTCATGCCTACTGCTTCAGTGACTCCATCCAGCCACCTCATTCTCTGTCGTCCCTTCTTCTTTTGCCCTCAATCGTTCCCAGCATTAGGCTCTTCTCCAGTGAGTCCTTCCTTCTCATTAGGCCAAAGAATTTGAGTTTCATCTTCAGGATCTAAAGAGCAGTCAGGGTTTTAAGTTAGTAATCTGGTTGTTAAATGAATCTGGCTTCCCCATTGATTTTGCTTGTCAAAAGATCATAAATCACATGATCCTGAGACACTGCAACTATCAGAAATATGAGTCAGTTGCTAAGCATCTTAATTTTGATCACATGACCAGAGGTGGGTTTCAGCAGGTTCTGACCAGTTCTGGAAAACCGGTAGCAGAAATTTTGAGTAGTTTGGAGAACCGGTAGTAAAAATTCTGACTGGCCCTGCCCCCATCTATTCTCCGCCTCCCGAGTCCCAGCTGATTGGGAGGAAATGGGGATTTTGCAGTAACCTTCCCCTGGATTTTTTTTTTTTTTGTTTACATTTATACCCCGCCCTTCTCCAAAGACTCAGGGCGGCTTACAGTGTATAAGGCAATAGTCTCATTCTATTTGTATATTTTTACAAAGTCAACTTATTGCCCCCCCCAACAGTCTGGGTCCTCATTTTACCTACCTTATAAAGGATGGAAGGCTGAGTCAACCTTGGGCCGGGCTTGAACCTGCAGTAATTGCAGGCTCTGTGTTCTTAATAACAGGCTTTACCAGCTTGAGCTATTCCGGCCCTTAATTGGGGAGGGATTGGAGATTTTATAGTATCATTCTCCTGGAGTGGGGTGGGAATGGAGATTTAAAGTATCCTTCCCCTGCCATGCCCACCAAGCCACGCCCACCAAGTCATGCCACGCCCACCAAGCCACACCCACAGAGCTGGTAGTATAAATTTTGAAACCCACCACTGCACCATTGGGATAGTGCAATGGGTATAAGTCACATTTTTCAATGCCGTTGTAGCAGTTGCTAAATGAACTGTTTTAAGTCAAGGACTATCTGTACTGAATGATGGTTGGATGATCATTCCCTTAAGGTGGATTTTTAAAAAAAGACTTGGAAGATCATACAGTTTCTTATATTCATTCCCTGAGAAATACCTGTGGGCTGATCTGGGAAATAGTTAATCTCCAACATGTCAATAATATCTACTTCCAAACTGTTGCTACAAAAACAGTGCTGGGCAAAAATCACCAATTTGGGAAGGAAATATTAAAAGAACATTCTGTTCACCTTTTGGACCATGTTCAATCTCCTCAGAACCACAGCATTCTGGATTTGAGAGTTTTGTAGTAAATCCTCCCGAGCAGAAGAGATTTGAAACAATTCCAAACTATTTTGTAAAGAACTCTGTGTTCAGGACACCTCAAACTGTTTTTAACTCATAAGGTTTTTTTCTTTTCTTTTCTTTTCTTTTGCAAACTTCGGGACTGTTCTCCAGAATAATGTGATCTGGAGGACATTCAGCACATCCCATTCCTGGATTTTTTGGACATTATTGAAAGGATGCTACAAAGACACAATCCACAAAGTCTTAAAGAGTTAACTGTCTCAGAGGAGAGTAATTTATTCTTTTCCAGCAGTATCTTATGTTGAATGTTGAATATTAGTCTCTTTATTTACAGATCCCTCACATCCTGGACATAAACTGTTTCAACTCCTACCCTCAAAACGACACTATAGAGCACTGCACACCAGAACAATTAGACAGAAAACAGTTTTTTCCCAAAGGCCATCACTCTGCTAAACAAATAATTCCCTCAACATTGTCAAACTATTTAATAATCTGCACTACTATTAATCTTTTCATCGTTCCCATCACCAATCTCTTTCCACTTATGACTGTATGACTGTAACTTTGTTGCTGGTAATCCTTGTGATTTATATTGATATTGATTGTTCCTGATTGCTTATTTGTGCCCTATGATTATCATTAAGTGTTGTATCATTAAGTGTTAAATTGTACCCTGTGACCATCATTTGTGTTGTAAAAGTTGTACCTTGATGAAGGTATCTTTTCTTTTATATACACTGAGAGCTAATGCACCAAGACAAATTCCTTGTGTGTCCAATCACACTTGGCCAATAAAAAATTCTATTCAATTCAAATTCAAAATCTTGTCAAACTACGGATTGGTGCTAGGACTGGTAAGTGTATATTGATGCATCCTGTCTTTTGTCTCTTACTTTCTTTATTGTGTGATTAAGGCCAGTTTTCATGAACATAAAATATCCAGGAGAACCATTCTCCTACAATTCCATATGTGAATTGTGACGTCTGTGGAAGATGTCATGAATAATCTCCCCCTCCTCCTCCTCCTCCTCCTCCTCCTCCTCCTCCTCCTCCTCCTCCTCCTCCTCCTCCTTCTTCTTCCTTCTTTCTTCTTTTTCTCCTCCTTCTCCTCCTCCTCTTCCTTCTTCTCCTTCTCCTTCTCCTCTTCTTCTTCCTCCTCCTCCTCCTCCTTCTTCTCCTCTTCTTCCTCCTCCACTTCCTCCTCCTCTTCCTCCTCCTCTATCGGCATATCACTTGTATATATGTATAGTGGGATGTCAAGAGCCAGCAAAAGAAAGAAAACAATAACCAGATACATTTTTGTAGATACCCTTCTGCCCTGTAGAAAATTTGTTCCCCCTTAGCAATGTAACCAAGACTCCTTTGCTTTGAATAGTTCTCTGCTTCAGTGGAAGTGAAGAGAAGCAAAGTACCACGGCCACTCATGACCAAGTGCTTTGATAAAGGGCTACCAAGAGGCAGTTTGCTTATGTTACATATTGAAATGAACCACTGCTGAGTAGAGCTGACCGGCCCTGTGGATTTCTTTGTTTGGTGTATACATGAGTATATATTTAAGAGAAGGGGTGCATGTTTGCAGAAATGACTAGCATTGTTCAGATTTTTCCAAGCATTAAAACACAACCTCCACCCCACTAACCCCTGAAAAATAAAAGCCCAGACTTAGGAATCAAGTTTGTTTTGTTCTGCTTTTTCAGGTTGCAAATTTCTAACCGGCGTTCTTCGAATATGACATAAAAGGCCATCTTACAAAGGTTAAGATTTTGCAATTTGTTAATGGAAGCAAACCCAATTTGGTGTGTTGAACCTTTTTGTGTGACGATGCCCTACCGATACGTGAGGAATCTTCTTTAATCCATTAGTGTGTGGCTTGGCCCAGGAATGAGAAAGTTCAACATTTCCAAAAATGGATAAAGTACTTTTAGAAGGCTTTTTTTTTCCCCCTGAAAGGTGAGTTCACATAGTCAGTTAAGTGAAGCTACCCCTGAAACCTCTCTCTTCTATTTTGCCGAAATAAACCTACTTAAAAAGTATTGCTGTCTTTTTTACAATCTATAAGCTAACTTACTGATGCAGAAGTCTAAATTTGCTGTACCTTGGAAAAGCTTAGAAGCCTTTTTCATGCCTGTCTCACTTCGTTACCCTTCAGCCGAATGAATAATCATTTTAATAATATAATCAGCATATTGGTAAAGGAAGTTCAGTATTCCCTTCTGTGCAGCCATAAGGTTACTAGGAACAGATTGTATTGTTATCCTTTACTTGTCATTCCATTTCACTACACACCTACACTGCACTCTCCATTGCATTAGTGATTACTTCTCTTAATGTACTTGGAATTGTCATTGACCCTGCATTGACCCAAGAATAGGGGGAAAAGAAAAACAAACCACAGGTTTAGAAACTTGATCTGCTATATGTAGTTGCCCAAGACTTGGTTGCAGAGTTAGACAATGAGTTTGGACAAGTAATATTTTGACAGGCTTGGAATTTAGTCCATAAATGACTTTCAAAATAAGTGACACAAGCCAACGAGAAGATGGTGCTCTTTCTGAAACTCACTTTTAGTTTTGTAATTAAATGAGAGCTGGGAATGCTCCTTGTTTTAATTATAACAGATCTTCTCATTTGCAACATGCCAGGAAAAATTAAGGTACAGCCTTAGAAAATGACCCACTGGTATCTCTGTTTTGTGCATTTGCTACCTAAAGGTAAAGGTTCCCCTCGCACATACGTGCTAGTTGTTCCCGACTCTAGAGGGTGGTGCTCACGTCCGAAGAGCCAGCGCTGTCTGAAGACATCTCCATGGTCATGTGGCCAGCATGACTAAACTCCAAAGGTGCATGGAGCGCTGTTACCTTCCCACCAAAGGTGGCCCCTATTTTTCTACTTGCATTTTTTATGTGCTTTCGAACTGCTAGGTTGGCAGAAGCTGGAACAAGTAACGGGAGCTCACCCTATTACACACTCTATTACACACCCTATTACACAGCGGATTTGAACCGCGGAACTGCTGACCTTCTCGATCGACAAGCTCAGTGTCTTAGCCACTGACCCACTGTGTCCCTTTTGCTGCCTAAAGGGACCTGCAAAAAAATAAATTGTGAGGCTCGGAGATCAAAGAGCTGGTGATGCAACAATATGCTCCAAGAGACATGAGGATTATAAAAAAGATGCTGGAGTATGCAGAAGCAGCTAAATTAACAATGGAACTTAAGGACAGAAAGGAAAACGATTTATTATGAAATATAGAATAGATGATATGATTGGCTGGAAAAGGAATAGAAAATTAATGGATAGTGTATAGTAAAAGAGAAGATATTATAACGAAATGTTATATTTAATGTGTAGTAGGTATATAAAATGTATTGACTATATACATAAGTATGTAACAAACAAAATGCATATGTATATAATTGGCCAAAAGGTAGTGGATATTACTAAAAATGCTGGTATTGGAAAGCTGTAAAAATGTAATTCTGATTTAAAGATGTAAAGGTTGAATAAAAACAATTTAAAAAAACAAAAAAACAAAGAGATGGCAACACGTGACAGGTTGAACAGTACTTGACACCTCAAAAACAAGAGTAATTTTAAGTCACTAGAAAGAAGCAAGAAGTAACCGTTACTAAGTGAGATTTTTGCGAAATCCCTGATGAGGGATTTATTCTGCTCGGGGTAAATTTCAATGCAATTTTTTTTTTTTTGCCAGCAAACATCATAGTCAGTCAGTCACTGAGAAAGAATGTGAGAAGAACAAGCTGGGTGGACATAAAGATCATAAGGTGATTATCAATTTAAACGGCCCATTTTCTGGGCTCAGGCCGTGCTTTTATACAGATTATGACCCACTAGGGTTGTAAATAATCTATTAAGGGTGTTAATAGAAATATAACACACTGGCATCTTTTAAAAAATGGCTTTCTCAGGCTTTCATCCAGTAAGGCAATCATGGATTCTTACCTCTACAGGTGTTGAAAGTTTACTGTTAGTTTGCTACAGTCTAAAATCAAGTGGAAAATGATGATGTTGTTATATTAATAATAGAAGAAGTGAAAATTGGGTTATTAGAGCAGGGGTCCCCAATTTTGGGGGACAGGGCATGGCCTATTTACAATTGGGCCATGCAAGTGGCCATGTGCACACACACAACTCAACTTGTGTGAATGGTGGGCCATCATGTACACATGTTCAGAGGTCAACTTGCGGGAGTGACGGGCTGGAGTGTGTGCTGGTCCACTACTTGTGTGGAGTGGTTTCCCTCTCCCCTCCCTCCCACTGGGCCACCAAGCTGTAAAGGTTGGGGACCACTGTATTAGAGCATGATCATAGGTTCGGCTTATTATTGCTCTTCATTGTTTGAGACTAGCAAACCTCCCACCAATCTATTTAGGAAGGAAGGAAGGAAGGAAGGAAGGAAGGAAGGAAGGAAGGAAGGAAGGAAGGAAGGAAGGAAGGAAGGAAGATTGCTTACTCGGTTTTATCAAATATTAGTAATTTTTTGCCCCCAAACCCTAGAGTGGCCCCATCTTAACTAAGTCTACAAAAGCAAAAGGGTTTATTTAGTGTGTTTATTTAAATCAACTTAGAAGTCACCAACTCAGATCCCATCTAGATAAATAATATCAACTACAGGGCCTAGGAAGAGAGCCTTCTCAGCTGTTTCTCCCTCTTTATCATCTCCCCAGAGGTGAGGAAATCGCCCAATACTTTATTGATTATATTTAACCAGAGCCCACATTTGAGGGAGATGGATGGTTTAGAAATACCGACTATAAACAAACAAACTCCAATAGGGTATTTTCTGGTTTCCATTCAGGTCTTCACAGCCCAGATCAGGTCACCCTAGAGATCAAACTATCCCCAAACTATCTGGCCATTTGGTCTTCTAGTGTAAAGTTCAAGGGAAAACAAAGTCCAGTTGTCTTTTGAAAAGGAAGGAAGGAAGGAAGGAAGGAAGGAAGGAAGGAAGGAAGGAAGGAAGGAAGGAAAGAAGGAAGGAAGGAAGGAAGGAAGGATAGTAGATAAACATTTTAGCTGCTTGTCCAACATTTCAAGGATCAGGCAAGTAACAAGTTTTCATCCATTTCATAGTTTTATTCTTGTTATTGAGGAAAGCCAGAGGCCAATGATAGAAAATGCATATGATTCTAGTTTAATTCTAACTATGCAGCTTAATAAAGTCATTGAAGTGAATATAATCATGCTAGCAAGTGAGTCTAGAGAGTATTAACTCATTTTGTCTTCCAACTAATGAAAGGGAACCAGGAAAAAAACCAACACATGTGGGGGGAACCTTTGTATGCTCCTTGCAGGAGTCATAAACATTGATAATTTTCCATAATTACAGAGATTAACTTCCATTTAAAGTTCAATTTCTGTAATAGCCCAATTTGATGAGGTGTTTTGTTTTTTTTAAATCATGGATTTTTCCTCCTCCTTCGTCCAGAAGTACTAACAGACTAGTGAATATTCAAAAGACAATAAATTCCATTAATTGTCCATCTGGGATGTTGATTTCCTTGAGGTGTCGAGCATCTTCTTCCTTTTGCTTCAATACAACAAACAAACTGCCAGCTGGTCAGACATGGCATCAAGGTGAGTCATCCTACTGAGATTAAAAACTAGAATATTTCTTTCCAGAGATTTTGAACTTTGCTCAGAAGCCTGGGGAGAAGTTAAACTCCTGTGGCTGAATTATAGAGGCTCATTTCAACATGATTTGTTTGTTTGTAGGACCTCTTCGTTGGTTACAATAAAAGTCCTCTAGTAACCACATGGAGACATTTCCTCCAATGCAGGAAACTGAAATGAAGTAAACATCCGAATAGGACAGAAAAGAATGATATTACAAATAATATCAAAGAGATAACATCCATTCCTCAGAAAGACTTTAGAACATGACAAATTTCTGGATTGCACAAAGGTTGGGCCCTTTAGCTATCCACCATCTGTTCTGCTGCATCAGGTTATGAACAGCCAACAACAGACGATGCCCTCTGGCACTGAATTTTGGGTACCACTTGAAGGAAATTGCCTATAGGCAAAACAAGGGCATGTCAACTTATCTGTTTTCAGAAGCTGGCTCTCAGAACCTGGCGAGGAGTCCAGTGACAGAATCAAGCTCTACTTGGTCTAAGAAAAGGAGAGAACAAGGTGGATATGGGGATTTGCAGGTGGAAAAGCTGGAAAAACAACAGATGTTTCTTAGTTTGAGTGTTAATAAACACGGGCTGCTAACAAAGTAATTGTCTGCTTCACATAGTTAATTATTTGGGATGATCAAGGTATAAGAATGAGTTCTGGAAAGGCAATAAACTGGAGTTTAAACTATGTTTTATTCAAACTGATTCATTAGTGATCCATAGCTCAACATATATAGTGGGGAAAAATGAGGTGTTTTTTTTTAATGAATAATGGATGGAAAGATCACATGTTCTGCAAGGGGGGGGGAAGAAGTGGTATTCAACCGGTTTGTACTGGTTCGGGTGAACCGGTAGTGGAGATTGCAGATGGGCCCATCCACCCGCCCTGGCTCTATGCTATAGTGACCAGACGTCCCGGTTTTGGCGGGATAGTCCCGCTTTTTAATAATTTGTCCCGCGACATTTCAAAAAAGTCCCAATTTTTTTTCACTCCCATTCTGAAAATGGGAGGCGGCAATGCAAGAGGAGGAGGAGGAGGCGGAGAAGGGGGAGTGGCAAAGAAGGGGGCGCGAGATCGCCCGCTGCCCGGAAGAGCCGAGAGGAGAGCTGAGGAGAGCCAAGCCTTCCTGAAAGAGCCGAGAAGCAGCAGCCGCTCCTCCTCCTTCAGCCAGGTGGCGAGACTCAGCGCGCATGCGCAGCACCCCCCCCCCCCCCCGTCAATGGTGTCCCGCTTTGCCATCGCTGAAATCTGGTCACTTTACTCTATGATGTCCTATTTTGGCACAGTTTTGAGGCTGAGCACATGCACAGAAGATGCACATTGCATGCATGGAAGGCCAGGCGCATGTGGTGTGCGCATGCATGGAAGGTGTGCACATGTGGTGAACCGGTAGCAGCAAAATGCGAAATCCACTGCTGAAGGGGGCGGGGGGTTAAATTTGGAATTTAGAATGATCATAAAAGTAGTGCAGATTATTAAACAAAACAGCACAAACAGGTTAGCTGTGGAAAGGCTGCAGGTCATATTCAAAGGACACTTGGGAAAGTCTTTGGCCCAAACATCTTTCTCTTTGTGAAGAGTTGAGACAGCTTTATTTGTTTGAAGACTTCTCAGGTCATCTCCATATCCGAACATATGCAGCTACTCCACATTTGTGGCAGTTTAGAAGAAGCCTTGTTTCAGGCATTCACAAAATTGTCTGGCAAATTCTTCCCATCAGGAAGAGAAGAAGACACAATTGTTTCAACACTTTCAGGAATGGTGTTTCTTTTGCCAAAACCATTTTTTAGAACAATCCTCAACACATAGTCAACTGTCCAAGTCATGAGAGATAGCTAGCTAACTAGACAGATGATAGATAGATAGATAGACAGACAGACAGACAGACAGATAGATGATAGATAGATAGATAGATAGACAGACAGACAGACAGATAGACAGAAACTGACAGATGTAGATGTAAATAGATGATAGATAGATAGATAGATAGATAGATAGATAGATAGATAGATAGATAGATAGATAGATAGATAGATAGATAGATAGACAGACAGACAGACAGACAGACAGACAGACAGACAGACAGGTGTAGATGTAAATATAGATAGATGATAGATCGATCGATCGATCTATAGATAGATAGATAGATATAATTCCTTGAAGAATATTTAGCAAATAACTGAGGGTCCGTGCAAGCCTTATCCGAAAGTCTAATAGCCAAATAATTGTAGATCCAAAATCCATTCATCAGGATCCAAAATTGACTTGAGGCTTGCAACTAACTAATTGAAAGTGAAACTAAATGAATTAGTCTAACTGCTGAATAACGGAATAATAGAGTTGGAAGAGATTTTGGAGGTCTTCTAGTCCAACCCCTGTTCAAGGGGAAGACCCTATACCCATGATGGCAAACCTATGGCACACATGCCCAAAGCGGCACATGGAGCCATGTCGCCTGGCACATGCGACATCATCTGTTCCTCTTCTGGGTTTCTGCCACGCATACACATGCAATGATTAACTGGCCTTTTTTGCGTGCAGTAGTTCACAGGAAGAGCTGGTCTTCCATTTTCCTGCATGAGCATGTGTGCCAACCAACTGATCGTCATGAATGCATGCACGCCAGAAACACAGAGGAGTTGTTTCTGTGCATGCATGCAATGGAAACCAGGTTCATTTTCAGGTGCGCACATGCACCCTGGGCAGCTCCTCTTCTGGGTTGTGGCCCAGACAAGTGTGCATGCTCGGTGCCAAAAACGTTCACCATCATTGCCCTGTACCATTCTAGACAAGTGGCTGTCCAGTCTCTTCTTGAAAGCCTCCAGTGATGGAGCACCAACAATTTCTGGAAGCAAGTTGTTCCATTGATTAATTGTTCTAATTGTCAAAAAAATTCTCCTTAGTTCTAGGCTAGTTCTCTCCTTGATTGTCTTCCATTCATTGCTTCTTGTCCTGCCTTCAGGTGCTTTGGAGAATAGGTTGACCCTCCTCCTCTTCTTAGTGAGAGCCCCTTAGATATTAGAACACTGCTATTATGTCACCTGCAGTCTTTCTTTTCATCAGCTAAATGTAACATTGCATTTAGAATTAGCAACTAAATGAATTAATCTAACAGGTGAACATTAGCTAAATGTAATGTTGCATCTAGAATTCTGGAAGACAACATGGCTTCTTCAAATTTTGTTAATTTGGCCAGTCTTGGGGCTAAACATCTAACACCTTCTTCAAGAGGAGGGAACAAATAAAGGACAATATGGTTTATCTTTATTTTTAGCAAAACCTTTTATTTATTTTATTTTAATTGGTGTATGGTGCAAAAAACATAATAAGTTAACTAAACAGTGCCTCACATCTAGCATTTTCCTATTCTATTGTCTGTTACAGTTATAAATATTGTTTCACTAAGTAACGACACTTTTATTCAAATACCCATTTCAGGGGAGGGTTGCTCACTCTTTTGTAAAAGGAGAAGAATAATGTTGGAGGCAATGTTTCTGTGTGCTAATTAAGTCAGCTTGATAAAAAGATTGAAACCTAAATAATAATTACACTACCACAACAGATCAAGCAATACATAGGGTATGCTTACATCAAGGGTAAAATCCAGCAGGTTCTGGCAGGTTCTGAAGAACTGGTAGAGGAAATTTTGAGTAGTTTGGAGAACCAGCAAATACCACATCTGGATGGCCCTAGAGTGGGGTGGGAATGGAGATTTTGCAATATCCTTCCCCCAGGAGTGAGGATTTTGCAGAATCCTTCCCCTGGAGTGGGATAGGAATGGAGATTTTGCAGTATCCTTCCCCTGCCATGGCCACCAAGCCACACCATGGCCACCAAGCCATGCCCACAGAATTGGTAGTAAAAAAAAAATTGGATTTCACCACCGGCTTACATTCAATTTTTAGAGATCTAAAATATTCATTTGGGACCAAATTTTGCCAAGAATTAGAATAAAAAGACCAAGCCAGAACCATACCTGGTAAATTACCTTTATCGTAACTATTTCTAATCATTATCATAATACTATTAGACAACAATTTTAGAAGATTAGAAAAAAAACCCTTTTATTTAAGAAAGATAAAGAAATCTTTGTCAATAGAAAAGACAACTCATAAAGGATTATTTTAAGTCAGGCTATCATCTGGAACATCTGTGTGAAAGTTATATATTTCTAGACAAAATTGAATATAGAGGTGTAAAATAAACAATGAGACACAGACACTCTTATCTATGATTTCTGGCCTTGAAGACATGGTCTTGAAGACATGATTTTGTTGCGATCCTGTAGTGTGTGACTCAGCTGGGTGACTTAGCCTGTATCCTGTCTATCTACATTGTCATGTCAATTGGTCTTTTATCTCAGCAGTGGTATGTTATTTATTAATTTGTTATATCTTTTTTCCTTCTTGTTTCCAATCATTCTTAGCCCCCTGGAGTCACGTATCTGAGATGGGTAGATAGATACAGTAGTGGCCAAAATTGTGGAAACCTTTTGGGAAAAGATGACAAGCAACAGGGAGAAAGCAGATCTACTTAACTCATATTTTGCATCTGTCTTTACACAAAAGGAAAAAACAATCCAACCTATCAAAAACAGCACTACAAAAAACAGATTAGAAACACAAGTTAAAATAGGGAAGAAAATGGTAAGTGAATACCTGTCTACCCTAGACGAGTTCAAATCACCAGGACCGGATGGATTACACCCCAAGGTTCTGAAGGAACTGGCAGACGTGATCTCAGAACCACTGAACTATATCTTTCAAAGATCCTGGAGCACAGGGGAGCTGCCAGAGGACTGGAAAAGAGCTGATGTAGTTCCCATCTTCAAAAAAGGGAAAAAAACAGACCCAGGAAACTACAGACCTATCAGTCTGACCTCAATACCGGGGAAGATTCTGGAAAAGATAATCAAGCAACGAATCACCGAACACCTAGAAGCAAACAAAGTAATAACCAAAAGCCAACATGGGTTTGTCAAAAACAGATCATGCCAGACTAATCTTATCGCATTCTTTGACAAAATGACAAAATTAGTAGACCAGAGGAATGCTGTCGATATAATTTACTTGGACTTCAGTAAAGCATTTGATAAAGTAGACCATAACCTACTACTAGATAAAGTAGAAAAATGTGGGTTAGACAGCACCACCACCAGATGGATTCGTAACTGGCTGACCAACCGCACTCAACGTGTAGTCCTCAACGGAACTACATCCACATGGAGGAAGTATGCAGTGGAGTACCCCAAGGCTCTGTTTTAGGCCCAGTACTCTTCAACATCTTCATCAATGACTTGGACGAGGGATAGATGGGGAACTCATCAAATTTGCAGATGACACCAAGCTGGCAGGAATAGCCAACACTCCAGAAGATAGGCTCAAGTTACAGAAAGATCTTGACAGACTTGAACATTGGGCGCTATCTAACAAAATGAAATTCAACAGTGAAAAAGTAAGGTTCTACATTTAGGCCAAAAACAAAATGCACCAGTACCGTATATGTGGTACCTTGCTCAATAGTAGTACCTGTGAGAGGGATCTTGGAGTCCTAGTGGATAACCATTTAGATATGAGCCAGCAGTGTGCAGCAGCTGTTAAAAAGCCAACACAGTTCTGGGCTGCATAAACAGAGGATAGAATCAAGATCACGTGAAGTGTTAGTGCCACTTTATAATGCCTTGGTAAGGCCACACTTGGAATATTGCATCCAGTTTTGGTCGCCACGATGTAAAAAAGATGTTGAGACTCTAGAAAGAGTGCAGAGAAGAGCAACAAAGATGATTAGGGGACTGGAGGCTAAAACATATGAAGAACGGTTGCAGGAACTGGGTATGTCTAGTTTAACAAAAAGAAGGACTAGGGGAGACATGATAGCTGTGTTCCAATATCTTAGGGGCTGCCACAAAGAAGAGGGAGTCAGGCTGTTCACCAAAGCACCTGAGGGTAGAACAAGAAGCAATGGGTGGAAACTGGTCAAAGAAAGAAGCAACTTAGAACTAAGGAGAAATTTCCTGACAGTTAGAACAATTAATAAGTGGAACGACTTGCCTTCAGAAGTTGTGAATGCTCCAACACTGGAAATTTTTAAGAAAATGTTGGATAACCATCTGACTGAGATGGTGTAAGGTTTCCTGCCTGGGCAGGGGGTTGGACTAGAAGGCCTCCAAGTCCCTTCCAACTCTGATGTTATGTTAAGTGTATTTGTGAGGTTTGGTAGCTAATAAAACCATTTTTTTTGGGGGGGGGGGAGTTTCAAGATAATCCTATTCTACTGCTGGAATGGCCTGGGAATAGCCCAAACCTTAACCCATTTGAAAATCTATGGAGCCGACTAAAGAAACTTGCTCATCAGAAGCGACCCAGCAATAAAAACCAGTTAATAGAAGCAATCATTCAATTTTGGTTTCACATTAGAACAGCTGCAGAACTAAAAGTCTTGGTTCACTCCATGCGAAGACATTGTAAGGCTGTAGTTCATGCTAAAGGTTACCCAACTGAGTATTAACTGACATGGTGATAATTTTTGTACATCTTGTTTTTTCTATGGCAATCATTTTTGTATATCTCTTTTTTTTTTACGTGTTTCACTTTGCTTCTTTATACCGCTATTCTAATAGCAAATCCTTCACAAAAGTTATTGCATTACATTCTTGATTAAATTATCTTTCCATTGATATTTAAGTTTATGGTACTACTCCAAAAAAAAAAAAGGGGGGGGGTTATTAGCTAGTTTTAGAAAATACACTTTTCCCAAAAGGTTTCCACAATTTTGGCCAATACTGTACATTGAATGAATGAATTTCACCCCTGAAATTTCTTTGGCTGCCGGCTTTTGAAATCAAAATACTAGACCTGAGAGACCTCTAGTCTTATTCAATAGGAGAAATCTTGATTACTTCACTTCATAGGAAGAAATAGCATTAACAGGCTAAAACAATCTGCAAGACATGACACAAACAATCAATTCTCCAGAATGGCATTGCATAAGAATTGGGTGTCTCTTTAAGCCAGCAGTTCTCAACCTGTGGGTCGGGACCCCATTGGCGGTTGAATGACAATTTGCCAGGGGTCGCCTAAGACCATCAGAAATATGGAAAGTATACTTGCGAGTCGAACAATCGTGTTCCAATGGTTGACTCCACAAGCCAGCAGCAAGCTCTTCAAATCGCTAGCCGAATTCGGCTTCAGGCGTGATGAATTAAAAAAGAGAGAAATCTTTGCTCTGATGTCTCCCTCTCAAGCCAGCTGCAATCACTCCCAATTGCTAGCCTAATCTGGCTTCAGGTGCGATAAACTTAATAGGGGAGGAGTCTCCGCTTTAATGCCTCCATCCTCAAGGCAATCGCAAGCAGTTCAGATCACTAGCCAATACGGCTTCAGGTGCGATAAATTCAAAACGAAAATAATTTTATGGTTGGGGTCACCACATCATGGGGAATTGTATTAAATGGGTCGCCACATCGTGGGGAATTGTATTAAATGGGTTGCAGCACTGTAAAGGTTGAGAACCACTGTTTTAAGCAAACTCAAAATAAGTGTTTGGTTGAGAAAAGTCTTGCCTGTTCAAGTCATGAATGTTATGTACCATAAAAGGAGTGTGCTATAGTTTTCACTCAGGTCCTCCAAAAAGGCAGGAAAATACTTAAAGCTCATTGGTTAAGCTGTCTGGCAGCCCTCTATAAAAGAGTATACTACCAGACTAGCACTCTGTTGGGTTGTACTGGTCTACTAACAAAGAGCTGTTGTTACTGAAAGAGCTATGTCCGTCTTTTCCATCATCAGATCTAACAATGAACACATCTACTATTACTGTAAACACGTAGAAGTGAAAACAACATTCTCTGAATCAGATACCTTGAACAGAGAATTCTTTAGAAATAAAGACATTATAGAATAGAATAGAATTCTTCATTGGCCAAGTGTGTTTGGACACACAAGGAATTTGTCTTTGGTGCCTATGCTCTCAGTGTACATAAAAAGACAAGATACATTCATCAAACATCATAAGGTACAACACTTAATGATAGTCATAGGGTTCAAATAAGCAATCAAATCATACTAGGAAACAATCAATGTAAATTGCAAGGATACAAGCAACACAGTTACAGTCATACAGTCATGCAAGTGGGAGGAGATGGGTGATAGGAACGATGAGAAGATTAATAGTAATAGTAATGCAGACTTAGTGAATAGTTTGACAGTGTTGAGGGAATTATTTGTTTAGTAGAGTGATGGTGTTCAGGAAAAAACTGTTCTTGTGTCTAGTTGTTTTGGTGTGCAGTGCTCTATAGCGTCATTTTGAGGGTAGGAGTTGAAACAGTTTATGTCCAGGATGTGAGGGATCTGTAAATATCTTCACAGCCCTATTTTTGACTCATGCAGTATACAGGTCCTCAATGGAAGGCAGGTTGGCAGTAATTAGTTTTTTTTCCTGCAGTTCTAATTATCCTCTGAAGTCTGTGTCTGTCTTGTTGGGTTGCAGAAACATCTGTATGTTGATTCATCGTTGTCTCGATTGAGACCAATCTTATCTTGAAAACATATATTGAATAAACTCTAGATTTGCCGCTATGAGAAAGATACCAAGGGATGTTTTAGTTCACTTTGCAAGAAGGATAACAAGAGATCAGGTTTTGCAATATAGAGTTTTAAAAACTCTATATTGGAGAATATAGATATTATTGTTCTGCAATAAATTCCGTTCACAATTTTGAAATTTCACGATTTCCTCTGAAGCAGAGGAAAATTTTATTCCATTGGGATAAATTGGAAGGAGTGATATTTACTTACCATGAGCAAAAATTAGGCTGAATTCTATAGACAAAGCTAAGGACTTTTTGACCAGATATAAATTAATTTCAGATCCATGAGGAGAAATGGGTATAGAAAAGAAGTCAGTGGTTGAGCAAGATCCAAAAGGTGGCATTATAGAAGAAGATGTGGCAGAGAGAAGTAGAAAGAAAAAGATGTGGCCAAGATAGTTGTGCAGGAATCTATTATGGTGCTTAATGATGGAGATTAAGTCTATCATGTGGAGAATCAATGGAGCAAATGCTCCATCTAAAACATTATTTCACTATTTGAGGAAACTTAATTTGGATATAGTCTGTCTTCAAGAAACACATTAAGAAACAAAGTTTACTGATCTCCATTAAAAGGTGGCTATTTCTAAACTTGTGTCATTTATTTATTCGATCAATCAACGAATTTTTATGGCTGCCCATCTCAGTCAATGACTCTGAGCAGCTCACGATTCAAATTGCCTTTTGATCTCAGTTCTCCACTTAATCTTTACTTAAAGCACTAATTGTCAAAAGTTGGAAATTCATATAAAGTAACATCAAGAGACAGTGTCTAAATATAATTGAGCCATTAAAATTTCACTAACCTAATAGAAGTTAAATAAGTTGATCAATTTTAGTTTCTTTCAGTTTTTTTCCCCAAAATAAAATTTAGTTTCTTCCTTTCCTAAGTTTGTTTTTTATTCTAACAACAACAAAATATATTTTCTCCTAATGCACTTACTTCCTAAATGTGTTTTTAACATATACAAGCCTCATTAAAATGATCTTTTTTCCTTATATACAGCATTTGGTGTGCAATTTTTCCCTAATGTTAGTTTTACTATTTACTAATTCAGTCTCTGGACTTTTAGTGTACATTACTCGCATTTCATAAAAGTCATAATGTGTTAGCAATAAATCTGTGAAATGTCACTGAAAATCTGTTGTTTGAAATTAAATATTTGAAACCAAATCAAAATACATTCATAGAAGATTACATGTCATTATGTACACAATGCATAACAACTTTAGAGACAGTATGGAAAGATAGCAGTAACTTCTACTGCTATTGTCTCATCTTGTACCTAAATCTGGAAGTTTTAACTGTTAAGTTGGCAATATTTTATTTGTGAAATTTCATTTCAGATTTTCATTTCTGTTTTATAAGTATTAGGTTAGTCATTCATCAAGCAAAATCTACATTATTACAAAGGCAGCTCGCTCGTCGCTAGTTAAATTTAGAAGGTCAATTAGAAGATTTTGCTGAGGTTACTTGGGTACTGTCTCATAGCAATTCAGAAGCACACCAGAAATGGGTTTTAGAGTCCCAGTTGATTGTTCCCACAATTAGGTCACATTGTTTTCAGCTAAATTTAAAATAAATGTCATTCTCTGCCATTGCTTCTCTTGTCAAAACAGGGAGGAGGACGAGAAAAGAAATGTGCCACAAATACAGACATCACTTGAAGAACTTTTTTTTTTTTGGTCTTAAAATAGCAGGTGCTGCATTATTTAAAAATGCCTGTAACAAACCCACACAAAGAAAAAAAAGAAATGGAAGCGGCAGGTGTCAATGCAATGGGAAGTGTCTGTATTAAATATTCTACAGTACACTGAATAAAACAGAACACTGTTTTATAAGCCATATAATGGTCATATAAGCCATCGATAACATATACTTTGTTTCCCTGAAAATAAGACCCAACTGGAAAATAAGTCCTAGCATGTGTTCTGTTTCCCTCCCCCCAATACTCCCAGCAAAGAGTCAGTCAGAGGCCTTCTTTTCTCCTTTTATTTACATAGATATATGTCCTGGCCACGTCTACCCACGGGCCTGCCAAGTTTCTGGAGATAACGAGGAAATTATAGATAAGGCCAGAATTACTCATGAATATATTCTTCCCTCCATTGATACAGTTTGCCTGCGCAAATTCATTGCTTTGTCCAAGACAAAAAACCAGGAAGTCCCGCCTCCTATTTATAGTCTCTGCAGATGTCACTGCATGACAATTATGATTTGGCTTTATCCCAACACTGCTTCTGCTGCGGGCGCCGGTCATGCCTGCGCAGTCTTGCATCACTCCAAAACTGTTCTTGGGGCGTTGCCAAATCAGAAGAAGGCTCCAGAGAATCAGGTCTTGCTGGCCCCTCCTCCTCCCTTTGAGTGGGTGCCAGGGAGGGAAAGGGCTCAAGAGAAGCAGGGCTTGCCAGGTCTTCTCCCTCACTTTCTGAATCATCCGAGTACAGGAGTCCGGGTCCAGGAACCTGGGTCACAACAGCATGATTTTTCAGGATGGTCCTAATATAAGCCCTACCCCCAAAATAAGGCCCAGTTAAGATTGTCAGCTAGATGGGTGCATTTAGTACCGTATTTCCCCAAAAACAAGACCTAACTAGAAAATAAGCCCTAATGCATCTTTTGGAGCAAAAATTAATATAAGGTAAAAAGGTAAAGGTAAAGGTTCCCCTCGCACATATGTGCTAGTCGTTCCTGACTCTAGGGGGCAGTGCTCATCTCCGTTTCAAGGCCAAAGAGCCAGTGCTGTCCAAAAACATCTCCACGGTCATGTGACAGCATGACTCAATGCCAAAGGTGCACGGAACGCTGTTATCTTCCCAACAAAGGTGGTCCCTATTTTTCTACTTGCATTTTTTACGTGCTTTCGAACTGCTAGGTTGGCAGAAGCTGGGACAAGTAACGGGAGCTTACCCAGTTATGCGGCACTAGAGATTCGAATCACTGAACTGTCGACCTTTTGATCAACAAGCTCAGCATCTTACCCACTAAGCCACCGTGTCCCTTCTAATTAATATAAGACCCGGTCTTATTTTCGGGAAAACACGGTATATGAAAAATAGCTATTTTGATATTATTTCCTTGCACAGAAATCCTTAATGATTCACTTTAAAATTGTCTCGAGATATATTCTCTATGCCGATTCTGGTATTCATGCTTTAACTTGCTGTCTTGTTGACACCACCTATGAAATGTGATAAAGATTCTTAAATAATTGCTTAAAACCTTAATCACATTAATCTGATTCTTGAATGTATTTAAAGCTTCCTAAGAATCTTTATATGAAGAAATTCGAAGAAATCATTGCTATGGACTAATGACAACAGATCTGAGTACTCCAATTTCTACAAGAATCGTGTCTTTGTTGAAAATGAGGAACAGAAATACCTGGCTTATTTATAAACCATATCATCCATACATGGAAAAACCCTAACTTTTGCTACCCTACCAAAATTCATTTAATATTTCACAAGAAGAGTAACGAAGAGATAAAACTTTTTTTTTTACAAGTTTAAAAAGAAAATAAGAAAAGGAAAGGAGGAAAGAAAATACATATATACATACATACATGTATAAAAAAGTATACATTTCTTTGTAACTATAAATTAAAATAAAAACAGCTGAATACAAGTAAGGTCAGTACGAGAACATGAGATATTTTTAATACTCGCCCATTAGAAATTAATGAGGAATAAATCTTTTTTTTCAGTTTCTGCTTGGTTATGAAAACATCTTTAAAGTGGCTTGATAATTTCAAAGAGACAGCTGGAAACCTAATGAAATATTGAAGATTCTTCTCTCAAGCAATCTTCACTGCTCTATTAAGCATCTTTCTACATTACTAAACTTCCTTAGAGTAAACTGAAAACATAACGCAAGGTTTGTTATCTCCCCATTCAATCATTCACATGTATCAGCCTGTTTTTTTTGTTTTTTTTCCTGAAGTGTTGTTACAAAAGCAGATCTGAGCAGCTTCAATATAAATGCTGGAGACTTATCAGCATCCTAAAAGGTGATTTGTTCTGGAACTTCCATCACTTTTTTTTTTAATCATTCCAATCATACATAAATTTGTCAGGTAGGTGTGAGATTTCAAGCACATTATTTTATCCTGATGCAGAATCTAATCAGCTCTCGGCAAATTTATTACAGATGTAGCCACCAATTCTCTACCCATCTCCCAATGAGCTATTCTATTCTCAGCCGCTCCAATCTGCAACTTACAGTATTAACAGTGTGATTAATAACTTCTATCTCCTTTTTAATTTCCAGAACTTCAACCACCCCACATTGGCATCAGTAGTGGGTTTCATTTTTTTTTTACTACCAGTTCTGTGGGCATGGCTTGGTGGGCGTGGCGTGGCGTGGCTTGGTGAGCATGGCTTGGTAGGCATGGCAGGGGAAGGATCCTTTAAAATATCCATTCCCACCCCACTCTTGGGAAAGGTTACTGCAAAATCCCCATTTCCTCCTGATCAGCTGGGACTTGGGAGGCAGAGAATAGATGGGGGTGGGGACAGTCAGCATTTTTACTACCGGTTCTCCGAACTACTCAAAATTTCCGCTACTGGTTTCTCAGAACTGGTCAAAACCTGCTGAAATCCACCTCTGATTGGCATCTGACATAGCCTCAAGCCTGTTGCTGTATTGGAAGAAGATGGCAGAATTTTCTCCATGTTCTCTGAACAAACAAGACAGATGCCCACCAATGATGCAAGTAAGGAAGCACACATTCGTTGTTAGTTCTGAAAATAAAGATTAATTTAGCAAATCAATGTTTATTAGGATTTATCTGTAATCCAAATTACAATGTCTTCTTGATTGCAAGACAATTCAGTCTTCACGTTAAATAGGAATTGCACAACAGATCCGTGTTTGCTCCCAGACAATTAAAATCACATCTTATGCAGAAATCCTGCTGGTATAAATTGAGATAATACCCAACAGATTGCTCACAGTCCACTCTATCAAATTACAATCAGATTGTAATACTAACACCTAGCGGCAAAAGCTATCATTTGTCAGAGCAGTGTCACTCCGCAAATATTTTGCTGAAATAAGAAGCAAAATACTGTAGGTGTGTGCTGACATTTCAGAGGCATAGGGTACCAGTGTCCCCTCAGATTGCCTACCCCAAATCAAAAAGATTTAAAACATCATCTCACTAAGATTATGGGGATAGAGCCGAGGTGGCGCAGTGGTTAGAGTGCAGTACTGCAGGCTACTTCAGCTGACTGCTAGCTGCAGTTCGGCAGTTGAAATCTCAATGGCTGTCGTGTCCCACTTCTCCTCTGACGGCTGGGTTGGGGAAGTCCGTATCAAGCGTGCCTCTGCAGCTTTGCCAAAGTTCTGTCAGAGTTCTCAGGGCAGGCAGGAGACCAGGATGTGACTTCAGCAATCCAATTTAGACTTTGCCTGACTCAAAGAATGCCAGGAAGCAGATCCTTTATATAGGCCATGGGGTGTGGCTCCATGACTCAGCACTTATCCAGGCCTGCCCCTCCCTTCCTTTTGCTGACGTCGCCTCTCCACTCTCCGGAAGTGTGGGTCCCTCCAGCCTCCAGCTGCCGGCAATTCCAGCTCGTGACTGGCTTCACACTCCCCAGGCTCACATGCTGTGGGGGAGGGGCCCAGCTGCTCCGTTTGTCCGGGCATGGTGCCAGGACTGGGGGCTGGAGGCATGCCAGGACATTCTTCTGCACTATCAGCGTCCGGCAGGAGATGAGAGGGGCCCGGCTGCGGAGAGGGGGGCGAGTGAGGCACAACAATGGCTCAAGATTGACTCAGCCTTCCATTCTACCGAGGTGGGTAAAATGAGGACCCAGACTGTTGGGGGAAATATGCTGACTTTGTAAACTACTTAGAGAGGGCTGTAAAAGCAGTATATAAGTCTAAGTGCTATTGCTATTCACCATCTGAAAACCCTCTGAAATGCAAAAATGTTTCTTCACACAATTTGTGTTTAACTGCTAAAGCCCTTTTCTAGATAGCTGCACTCAAGTATATTAAGGGAAGATCAAACTGGTTGAAGGTCAGTGAGTGGTGCAGTGGCCTAGAGGTGGAACTCTCACCTCACAATCAAGAGACTGTGAGTTCAATCCTAGGTAGTGGCAGATATTTCTCTGTCTGGGCACAATGAGTAATTATCTCCTTCAAATTCTGCATTGGTGGCAGGAAGGGCATCCGGCCAGTAAACATTCAGCTCCATTCAGTTGCCCAACTTCACCCTGATGTAAGAGATTATGGGGTCATTAAAAGACAAAAAGAAAACAAACAAAAGGTTGAAGGGCAATATTAAAAAAAGGAAAAGACATTTGATTTCATTCTCCCCAGTGATGAAGATCAGTTTGCAGTTTTAAAAAGAAAGAGAAACAGGAGAAAAATACCAAAATCAGAAATCTCTGTTTTTATTAAACATCTAAATGGGATAAACTTTCCTAATACCATCATTCTTCATAACAACTAAATATGGCTTAAAGTTATGGGACATTCCTTCTCCCATGTTAGTTGAAGAGTAAAAGTGATATCAGTCATCTAACAAGTACTCCAATCTTGATTGTAGAAAATATGACTTCAGTAACAGAGTTGTTAATGCCTGGAATGCACTACCTGACTCTGTGGTCTCTTCCCAAAATCCCCAAAGCTTTAACCAAAGACTATCTACTATTGACCTCACCCCATTCCTAAGAGGTCTGTAAGGGGCGTGCATAAGAGCACCAGCATGCCTACCGTTTCTGTCCTAATGTTCCCCTTGATTGTATCCAATTCGTATGGTTATTTCATGCTTATACTTATATATACTGTTGTGTTTGACAAATAAATAAATAAATAAATAAATAAATAAATAAAATAAAAATACTTCACAATTGGTAAATTTACTTCAAATTCCCGGTCTTTTCTTGAGGGAACCAAACAGCAGACCAAGCAGAAAAAATGCTTTAAAAGAAAATACTAAACCCTGAGAAAGAAAGAAAAAGAATTTTAGAAAATAAAGAAGGACTGAAATGTTAGTTGGGGTTGTACATATAGTTCTGGGATAGGAGCATATTTTAAAACTGCTAGGATACATATACACCAGATGGTTAATGAGTAACTGTGGAAGTAATTACTGCAGGCTTGCAAATGTAGTCTCTTAATATGGATAGGTTAGTCCTAAATACACTTTAATCACTGCTAGGTTGGCATGCAGGAATCTCATTTCCTAATCAGCAACTAATCTTTCCAAAGGCTAGGTTGATTAATGAAAGTGGGGCGCAATTCAAAACTCCCCAAAGAGCTAATAAAAAAAAAACCATACACACAATTTTCAAACTTGATTGGCAATTAGGGGGACATGGTTGACGTCTGAACAGGCTAGTTTCTCCTGAGCAGTAGGATAAAGCTGAAATCACTAGGATAAATCATGGATTTGTAGGATGACTACCAAACCAATTGCTGCAGGCCTTTTCAACAAGATAATTCTACTAATCTGAAATACCGCATGTTGAAATGAAGATAATCTTCACTATAGTGGAGTAGATAAGTTCCTAGGCTGATTCATATTTGTACGTACATCAGGAGTTGGGATTTAGTTCTGTGGTGCCAAAGAAGGGATAGTAAGAGAATAATACAGGGTATTTTTTTAAAAAAAAATAATGGCCTTTGGTCTATGTTTACCCTTAGGTGAACATCTGTACTGTACAGATCAACTCAGGTTGGGCAGAGTTATGTTTATAACCAAGATAGTTAAGACTTCAGAGTGAAAAGAATTATCCAATTTAGCTGCCTATTGAGAAGCTGATAAGGGAAGGTCTTGCTATTTACAGGACATAGTAAAGATAATACTTCAGATATACTAACTTCACAGCAACATAGATAAAGAAGTCAGTTGCTACATTGCAGTTTACTGTTTCAGGGCAAGAATGATTATGATTCCACCTTTTTGAAGGAAAACAACAACAACAATCCATGATCCAACAGTTTCTAAGATGTTAAGCTAAAATCATATGGCATTTCTGGTCCCCTGCATAATTGGATAGCTGTGTTCCTGTCAAACAGGCAACAAGTGGTTAAAATAGGCAGCGCCCTATCAAATCCTGCACCTGTGTTCCCCAAGGCAGTGTTCTAAGTCCAACACTCTTTCTGCTTTATATCAACTTTTATGATCAAATTATAAGCAGCTGTGTCCCCTTTGTTGATGATGTTAAACTATTCAACACCACAGACAACTCTACTACCTTTCAAAATGACCTAAACTATGTATCTGAATGGTCAAACGATTGGCAACTCCACATCTCTGCTAACAAATGCTCAGTCCTGCACACCGGCAATAGAAATAAGAACATCAAATATTTGCTGGCTGGAATGATCTAAAAGTTGACCTACACTCTGTCAAGGACCTAAGAGTATTTATTTAAAAAGATCTAAGTCCCAGAGCTCACTGTAACATCATTGCAAAAAAGGCATTAAGAACTATAAATCTTATTTTTAAACTTATTTTTAAGTTTTCTCTCTGGTAACACTATACTTCAAACTAGGGCAGACCTATACTTGAATACTGCTAACCTGCCTGGGAACCTCACTGTATTTCAGACATCAAGACATTAGAGAGGGTCTAGAGATATTTTACTAGAAGACTACTCAAATCTTCTGCTTGAAATAAAATCCCCTATACCACCAGGCTTGAAATTTTAGATCTGGATAGCCTCGAACTACACCGTCTACTTTCTGACCTATGCTTAGTTCATACGATTATTTACCAAAACGTTCTACCTGTAAATGAGTACTTTAATTTCAACCATAAAAACACAGGGGCTATCAATAGATTCAAACTCAATGTAATTCGCTCTAATCTTGATTGTAGGAAATATGACTTCTGCAATAGAGTAGTAAATGTCTGGAACACTCTACCTGATCCTGTTGTTAGTTTCTCTAATCCCCATACCTTTTACCTTAAACTGTCTACCATCGACCTTTCATGTTTCTTAAGAGGTCCCTAAGGGGGCGTACATAAGCACACTAGTGCGCCTACCATCCCTGTCCTAGTGTCCCCATTTATATGTAAACATTCTATGTGTTTATGGCTATGTTTTGCCTATTTATATCCTTTTATTTGTGCCAATTTTTTTTTTCATGTGTCCATGTCCATGTCTACTCTGTTACTTGTTTCCTTGTACTTGTTGACTAATAAATAAATAAATAAATAAATAAATAAATAAATAAATAAATAAATAAATAAATAAATAAATAAAATGTTATGAAGTCCCAAATTGGTTTTTGTCAATGCTTTACATACCTTTACCTTTAAAAATGGTTTACATAGGCCTCTGGTGGCTCAGACTGGTAAGACAGTCTGTTATTAATAGCAGCTGCTTGCAATTACTGCAGGTTCAAGTCCCACCAGGCCCAAGGTTGACTCAGCCTTCCATCCTTTATAAGGTAGATAAAATGAGGACCCAGATTGTTGGGGGAAATGAGTTGACTTTGTATATAATATACAAATGGATGAAGACTATTGCCTGACATAGTGTAAGCCGCCCTGAGTCTTCGGAGAAGGGCGGGATATAAATGCAAATAAAAAAAATGCAAATACATGTAAAGCAGAGATGGTATTCAGCCAGTTTGCACCGGTTCAGGCGAACTGGTAGCAACTGGTCCACCTACCCGCCCCAGCTCCACGTCATGCTATTTAGGCACAGTTTCAAGGCCAGGTGCATGCACAGAAGGCTGGGCACATGTACGGAAGGCATGTGTGCGAAGCGTGCGCGTGCGTGCATGGCGAACAGGTGGTAAAGATAAGTGAAAGCCACCCCTGATGTAAAGGTCTCTCTCCCCCCTCCCCCTATTGTCATATTTAATACAAATGAACAAAAATATGTATTCCTTGTAGCAGGCAAACACCATCATGTCTCATTTCTACAGCTTTGATTAAAGAGGTTACAATGTCAGGAGAAACATTTCCAGGATGAGTTGTTTTGTTTTTTTTTCCTTTTGCAGTCCTACCTTGGAACAGATAAGACTTTATTTATGCCATTTTTGGCATGTTGGCCAAGATTAGATTCTCAGTTCAATTATGTTAAAACATCCGAGGATCAAGGTAAAATGAAAAGAGGACATTTCAGAGGGGAGAAGATGAGTTCATTACTTGGCAGGACACTTTAAATGTCGTGTTACCACACCGGCTGAAACTTGGACTAGATGCCCGTGGGAAGGAACTGGCCTTGGCTAACAGCCATTTTTTGTGAATTGATTCTCTAACTCCCACTTCCGGCAAGCTTTATGCATATACTGTACATCACTGAATCTAGGTACACATTCATAATCAAGATGCTTAACAGAGTAACAATAAAAGAGTTGGAAGGGACCTTGGAGTTCTTCTAATCCAGTGATGGTGAACCTTTTTGGCATCAGGTGCCCAAACCAGAACGTATGTGCACCAGGGGTGAAATCCGACAGGTTCTGGAGAACCGGTAGTGGAAATTTTGAGCAGTTCAGAGAACTGGCAAATGAAACTCTTGCTGGCCCCAGAGTGGGGTGGGAATGGAGATTTTGCAATATCCTTCCCCCAGGAGTGGGGAGGGAATGGGGATTTTGCAGTATCCTTCCCCTGCCACACCCACCAAACCATGCCCACAGAACCAGTAGTAAAATAATTTGGATTTCACCACTGGTGTGCTGGTGTGTGCATGCATGTGCCGGCGTGCCAGACACCTAAAGACCAGCTGGCTATCATGCACATGCCTGGTTTTGGGCCATTTTTGGCTATTTTTCAGGCCATTTTCAGGCCATTTTGCAATCCAATAATGGCCCAAAACCAGCCTGAAAATGGCCCCAAAATGCCTAAAAAACAGCCCAGAATATGGCCCAAAAAACAGCCTGGTGCATTTTCAGGCCATTTTCAAGCACTCCGGTGCCCATGAAGACCAGTTGGCCAGTGCACATGTGTGCGCTGGAAACCAAAAGAGCAGCTGGTGATGGCGTGTGTGCCCACAGAGAGGGCTCTGCGTGCCATATCTGTCATAGATTCACCATCACGGTTGAAGTCCAACCCCTTGCTTGGGCAGGAAACCCTATTTCATTTCAGACAAATGGTTGTCCAATCTGTAGTGTTGGAGTACTCCCGGTTTCTGCAGGCAAGTTGTTCCTGTGATTAATTGTTCTGTCAGAAAATTTCTTGCTTGTTCTAGGTTGGTTCTTTTCTCGATTCATTTCCAACAATTGCTTCTTGTTCTGCCTTCAAGAGCTTTAGAGAATAGGTTGACCCTGCCTTCTTTTGTGGAATACACCAGTGCTTCTTTGCATTAAACTAAAAAGTAAAGGTAAAGGTTCCCCTTACACATATGTGCTAGTCGTTCCCGACTCTAGGGGGAGGTGCTCATCTCCGTTTCAAAGCCAAAGAGCCAGCACTGTCTGAAGACGTCTCCATGGTCATGTGGCCGGCAAGACTCAATGCCAAAGGCTCACAGAACGCTGTTACCTTCCCACCAAAGGTGGTCCCTATTTTTCTATTTGCATTTTTTACCTGCTTTCGAATTGCTAGGTTGGCAGTAGCTGGGATAAGTAACGGGAGCTCATCCCGTTACATGGCAGCACTAGGGATTCGAACCACTGAACTGCCGACCTTTCAATCGACAAGCTCAGCGTCTTAGCCACTCTAACCGTTCTTCATATTTTAGCCTCTAGGCTTCTAAACATCTCTGCAACAATAGAGAATTGCAGAATTCTGTTTTCCAACCCTCTTTCACACTTCACTTCTGAATAAGCCTGATTCTTTTTTTGATTCTGACCTTACAACATGGCAGACAGTAGCCAAAGTGGACAAAAGGCCCTCTTTTGCTCATTTGAGAATTTTCTACCCAAGGAGAAAGAAGATTGGGATTTAGTCCTTGTAGGCAGCTTCAAAGCCTTATTGCGGCTTCTAAAGGATGTTCTTACAGAATCACAGAGTCCTATTGAAAACTCCTGCAAGAAATAAAGGCCTGATTATAATCTTTACTTCATTGTCTTGGTCTTCTTTTCCTATCTGTTTCCCTGCCAACTTTTTTTTTCCATTCTCTGTTTCGAATGCTATCTCTCCCTGCTAAGATCTGGGGATTCATAATGTATTGCTCACATCTGGGTAATTCAGACACAGAACTGATTATCCCATTATGCTCTGCTAGAGTGTAACTCAAGTCTCATTTTGTCAGAAAATGCTCTTTTAAGAGCTTCTCTCTCTCTTTTTTTTTTCCCCTGAGGAAAAAATGTGCCAAGGCTTTTATATTCTTGGCATTGCTGAAGGTGTAAACAATACCTATTTTAGGATGAAGGTAGAAGTACAGTTTTAAAAGCATTCACAGCAGGTCCTTTAACTACAATGTGTCCACCTTCACAACATGAATGCCTCAACCTCCCATGTTTTCAACACATCATGGAGGGATGGGAGGCAACTATCTTAATGCATATAACTAAATACAAATTCAGCGTCTTACCCACTAAGCCACCACATCCCTCTTCATTAAACTAGACATACCTGTAATGTATTACTGTAAGTTTTGGCGGGAGTTTTAGGCGGGAAATATCTCGTCTCTGATTGGATGCAGCCTCAGGCTGAAGTGTATATAAGGAGAGGTTTTTCTCCAGAGTTTTGCTGGGTCACCCGTTATTAAAGAGCTGTTGTCACTAACCTGGTCTCCTGCCTCGTCAATACCCAAACATAACATTGGCGACGAAGGTGGGATATTGAGGCAGAGTACCAGAACAGAGCTGAACTCACTACGAGAATCAAACCCAGCAAGGTGATGGCGAATGCAGCGATGACCGGCTACGCGCCACCTGCTCCGTTTGACCCGGCCCAGGAGAAATGGGGAATCTATATGACCCGTTTCGAAAGTTTCCTGGAGGCAAACGAGCTACAGGGAGTCTCCGACAACCGCAAACGGGCTTACTTCCTAAGCCACTGTGGGTCCGCAGTCATCGCCGTCGCAGAAGCCCTGGCGGAGCCAACACCGCTACAATCCGTATCGTGGCAGACCCTTCAGACCCTCCTGAAGAATCACTTCGCACCAGCCCCGTCCAAATACGTTCGACGGTACGAGTTTGGGGAGCGCAGGCAACAAGAAAGCGAGTCTATCAGCGACTACATGGCAGCCCTGAGACAAGCCTCCAAGCATTGCGAGTACCGCGATCTGGACGAAGAGCTGCTGGAACAACTTATACGGGGGGTCAGAGACATCCGTTTGAGGAGACGGCTGCTAGCCAAGAGCAACCTGACATTGGCAAACGCTCTGGACGAAGCCAGGGCCCATGAGATGTCCACCCATGCAGCAGACACCTTACAAAAGCAAATCACGCCGATGGCGGGCGCAAAGCCGAGCCCAGTCCACCACGAAGAAACCTATCGTGAGTCAACCAGCGAAGAGGAGGAAGAAGTCCACTACACCGGAAAATCGACAAGGGAAGACCCGGAGGAATGCGGAAGTTGCGGGGGGCGACATCAGCGCCAAAGATGTAAGTTCAGGGACGCCATTTGCCGGCGGTGTGAGAGGAAGGGGCACCTGGCTCAAGTCTGCCGAGCACCCCAACCTTCCCGCCGAAAGTTCAAATCGGCCAATCAGAGCGGCTCTGAGTCAGAGTTGCAACCCCCACATTCCCGCCGAAATTTCAAACCAGCCAATCAGGGCGCAGGATCGGCAAGGCGAACCGCGATTGGCCGAGAAAGGAAGGGCGCGAAAGCAAACAGAATGACTATCACCATAGACCACGCAGCTACCCACGTCGAAGAAAAGATCTTCACGAACCCGAAAATTGAAGGTGTGCCTTGCCAACTGGAAGTAGACACAGGATCAGCAATCACAATTATGTCCTGGGACACTTTTGTGAAAGCCTTGCCGCACATCGCCAAGCGCAAGCTACAAAAACAACGGCTCCGGGTGCAAGATTACCAAGGCAATCGCATCCCTGTTCGAGGGACAACGACCGTCTGGGTAGAGTACGGGCAGCACAAGAAGACCCTGCCCATCACGTTAGTCGAGGGAACCTTGCCCAGCTTGCTGGGACTGGACTGGTTCCGGGCATTGGGCATGGGGGTGACTGGCATCCACCGGAACGGATGCGACCTGCAAAATGCCCTATTGGAGGAATTCGCAGAGGTATTCGAGGACCGCCTAGGCAAGTACAAGGGGACCCCTATCTCCTTCAATTTAGACCCCCAGGTAGCCCCCATTCGGTTAAAGGCAAGGAGGGTTCCCTTTGCCCTCAAGCCAAAAATTGATAGGGAGATAGATAAATTGGTCAATCAGGGGATACTGGTGCCAGTCGACCATGCTAAGTGGGAAACGCCAATCGTTACCCCCATAAAGCCAGACGGGTCAATCAGAATTTGTGCAGACTACAAGGCTACCCTGAACAAAGCCTTACAAAAAAGCGCCTACCCAGTTCCCGTGGTGCAACACTTGTTGCACTCACTAGGGCACGGACAAGTTTTTGCCAAATTAGATTTGGCACAAGCCTACCAACAACTGCCCGTAGACACCAGCACAGCTGAAGCCCAAACCATTGTAACGCACCGAGGTGCCTTTAAATGCACTCGGTTACAGTTCGGGGTGAGTGTAGCCCCTGGGCTATTCCAAAATTTGATGGAGCGACTCCTACAAGGGCTACCAGGAGTCGTGCCCTATTTCGATGACGTGTTAATATCGGGGGAAAACTTAAAAGAACTGGGAGAGCGGCTGAGGAAAGTTTTGGCCATTTTTCGGTCAGCCGGCCTGAAAGTTAAAGCAAAAAAATGCCAGATTGGGGTCGAGTCTGTTGAGTTTTTGGGCTATAGGATAGACAAGAAGGGAATTCACCCCACTGAGAGCAAAGTGAAAGCGATAAAGAGAGCCCCAGCACCCAAAAACAAGACAGAGCTTCAGGCTTTCCTGGGTCTGGTAAACTTTTATGCAGTATTTCTAAGAAACAAGGCAACCGTTGCTGAACCGTTACACAAATTGCTAGGAAAAAACACTGTTTGGTCTTGGGGAAAGCCAGAGAGCAGGGCATTTGAGGCAGTCAAAGACTTGCTATCAAGCGAAAGCCTGTTAATCCAGTATAATAGCAGACTGCCTTTAGTATTGGTCTGTGATGCATCTCCCTATGGAGTAGGAGCTGTACTTAGCCACAGACTCCCAAACGGCACTGAAGCCCCTATAGCGTTTTATTCACGAACAATGTCCCCGGCTGAGAGGAATTACAGCCAGCTAGATAGGGAGGCTCTCGCAATAGTGTCAGGGGTGAAAAAATTTCACGAATACGTTTTTGGGCGAGATTTCGAAATTGTCACTGATCACAGACCGCTATTGGGGTTACTGGCTGGCGACCGCCCAACGCCAGTAGCACTCTCACCTAGACTGACCAGATGGACTATTTTTTTGGCCGCATACTCCTACAAGCTGCAGCATCGGCCTGGAAAGGAGCTGGGGCATGCGGACGCATTGAGCAGATGCCCATTGCCAGGGGAAATCGAGGACCCCACCCCGGGCACACCCGTTCTACTGATTGACTCTTTGGACTCGGGGCCAGTCACATCGCAGGAAGTGGCTCGGGCCTCCTACCGGGACGTTGTTTTAAGGACTGTAATAGGTTGGGTTCAAAGGGGATGGCCCGCTGCACCGGGCGAACGTTTTAAGGAGTTTGTGAGGAAAAAAGGGGAATTGTCCGTACAAGGGGGGTGCCTGCTCTGGGGGGATAGGGTGGTAGTCCCAGAGAAACTGAGGAAAAAAGTTCTGGAACTCCTGCATGAGGGTCACCCAGGAGTTGTGAGGATGAAGGGTTTGGCTAGGAGCTATGTCTGGTGGCCCCTAATGGACAGGGAAATCAGTGACAGGGTTGGCCGATGCCAAGTGTGTCAGGAATCCAGACCACTACCACCTACGGCCCCAGTTTTGGAGTGGGAGAAACCCCAAGGCCCTTGGTCCCGCATACACATTGATTTTGCCGGCCCCTTCCACGGCCAAACATTTCTAATTGTGGTGGATGCATTCTCCAAATGGCTGGAGATCATCCTAATGAAATCCACAACCACGGGAGCTGTCATTTCAGCACTAAAACACCTTTTCGCCACGCACGGGCTACCGGACACCCTCGTGTCCGATAACGGCCCACAGTTCACCGCAGCATTATTTGAAGGGTACCTGGCTGAAGAGGGCATCCGACATGCCCTCTCAGCGCCGTTCCACCCTGCGTCGAACGGCCTTGCTGAACGATTTGTTCGGAGTGCGAAAGAAGCGCTATCACGAAGCGGCCCCGGCGATTGGCAGGCACAAATCGACGCATTCCTAACCGTCCAACACAGGACCCCCTGTGTGGCCACCGGCCGCAGCCCAGCCGAGCTATTAATGGGGCGGAAGCTACGGTGCCCGCTAGACCGGCTACACCCGAACTACGTACAGGACGGGTTCAAAACAAAACCAGATAGAATCCGAGAGTTAAACATAGGAGACTCGGTGTGGGCACATAATTACAGCGACGGCCCTAACTGGAAGAGGGGGATAGTCATAGACAAAACGGGCCCCAAATCTTATCTAGTGGAACTAGACGATGGCAGAGTCTGGAGGCGCCACATAGATCAATTAAGAAACAGATTGAGCGATAAGGCAGAATTAGGCGAGACCAGCCCTGACTATGATTTAATTAACCCCACAGCTGACTGGAGCCGAGAACAAACAGAAAGCGTAAGCAAAGAACCAAACAGAGACTTATCTGAGTCAGGCGAGGTCCAGCGACACCCTCCGGTCCCTCTAGAGGACAGCAGGTCCGAGCCGGCGAATAATCCAGGGCCGGATGGCCGGGAGGAGGAGCTCAGAGGAACGAAAAGTCCCTCCGGCAGGCTCGACTCAACTCCAGAAAGTGAACTGCGCAGGTCCGGGAGAGTCAGGAGACGCCCCACGTACCTGCAGGACTACGTAGAGAAGTAATATGCAAATATTGGCAAAGTGCCTTCTGGGAGGGAAGGAGTGTAATGTATTACTGTAAGTTTTGGCGGGAGTTTTAGGCGGGAAATATCTCGTCTCTGATTGGATGCAGCCTCAGGCTGAAGTGTATATAAGGAGAGGTTTTTCTCCAGAGTTTTGCTGGGTCACCCGTTATTAAAGAGCTGTTGTCACTAACCTGGTCTCCTGCCTCGTCAATACCCAAACATAACAATACCCATGTTCTTTTAGTTTTTATCTTTCCAAATAAATAAAACATATGAAGAATGTTGGAGAAATTGGGTATGTCTAGTTTAATGAAGAGGGACGTGGTGGCTTAGTGGGTAAGACGCTGAATTTGTCGATCAAAAGGTCAGCGGTTCAACAGTTCGAATCCCTAGTGCCACGTAATGGGGTGAGCTCCTGTTACTTGTCCCAGCTTCTGCCAACCTAGCAGTTTCAAAGCAGCTAAAATATGCAAGTAGAAAAATAGGGACCACCTTTGGTGGGAAGGTAACATCGTTCTGTGAACCTTTGGCATTGAGTCATGCCAGCCACATGACCACGGAGACGTCTTCGGACAGCACTGGTTCTTTGACTTTGAAATGGAGATGAGCACCGCCCTCTAGAGTCGGGAACAGAACAGAACAGAACAGAACAGAACAGAATAGAATAGAATAGAATTTTTATTGGCCAAGTGTGTTTGGACACACAAGAAATTTGTCTTGGTGCATATTTATTATTTATTTATTTATTTTATTTTATTAAATTTTTATACCGCCCTTCTCCCGAAGGACTCAGGGCGTTGTACAGCCAGAATAAAATACAGAATATATACAATTAAAAGAATTTAAAATAAAACTATTACTATGCTCTCAGTGTACATAAAAGAAAAGATACGTTCATCAAAACAAGAAGCAATGGCTGGAAACTAATCAAGGAGAGAAGCAACCTAGAACTCAGGAGAAATTTCTTGACCATTAATACAATTCATCAGAGGAACAACTTGCCTCCAGAAGCTATGGATGTTCCAACACTAGAGGTTTTTAAGAAGAGATTGGACAACCATGTGGCTGAAATGGTATAGGGTTTCCTGCTTGAGGAGAGAGTTAGACTAGAAGACATCCAAGGTTCTTTCCAACTGTGTTATTCTGTAACAACAGGGATTTAGTCCTTGTAGAGAGCTTTCATATCAAAAAGGTAGGTTCCATTGAGTGGAGTCCTATATGCTCTCTGAACTTGAACATGGCTCATAGATACAACTTCTGATTTACTTTCCTTCCCTGGGAGGTATGTGCCTTTGGAGCTCAACTTGTCTATGTGAAGAAAAATGGTCATCCACTCAATTTCCTGCCCAAGCATGGATGCCAGAGTAGAGAACAGGCAGTCTGTTTCATGGCATTTAAGTGCAATGGTGTGGTTCATTTCTCCAGTGTAACCTGGGGAAACCCTGCCTGAGCTGGCTGGCTTTTCTCATTGGGCAGTTTCAAGACATGCAGCATATTGATAATTGTAGCCAAGTGCCATTAAAGTTGCATCAGTGTCATAATGGTTCCTGCTAAAGAACATCTGATGAACCACAGCAACTCCCTTGCTTGGCTAGAGAAAATGTTGTGGTATTGTAACTTCTACTTTAAGCAGCCACAAGCATGCTTTTAATTTCACACTGCCCTGTAACAGCAAAACCCGAGCATGTTATTAGTTGCTCTTTATGAAATATTAAGCAAAAGCAAGAAAGAGTTATTATTTTCAAGTAGTGGCTAAGTTAATGCTATTTTTGTTAGTTCTTAACTTCTAAGAGGGGGACGCGGTGGCTCAGTGGCTAAGGCACTGAGCTTGTCAGTCAGAAAGGTCGGCAGTTTGGCAGTTCGAATCCCTAGTACCACATAATGGAGTGAGCTCCTGTTACTTGTCCCAGTTTCTGCCAACCTAGAAGTTCGAAAGTCCCTAAAAATGCAAGTAAAAAAATAGGGACCACCTTGGTGGGAAAGTAACAGCATTTTGTGTGCCTTCAGCATTTAGTCATGCCAACCACATGACCACGGAATTGTCATCAGACAGCATTGGCTCTTCGGCTTAGAAACGGAGATGAGCACCGCCCCCTAGAGTCGGGAATGACTAGCACGTATGTTTGAGGGGAACCTTCACATTTACCTAACTTCTAAGAAAAAAAAAAGAATCTTAAATGGGTTAATCAACATGATAGCACTGTTCCAATATTTGAGGGGCTGCCACAAACAAGAGGGGGTCAAACTATTTTCCAAAGCAGACAAGACAAGGAGCAATGTGTGGAAACTAAGCAAGGAAAGCAGCAACCTAGAACTAAGGAGAAATTTCCTAACAGTAAGAAGAATTAACCAGGGGAATGGCTTGCCTTCAGAAGTTGTGGATGCACCATCGCTGGAGGCTTTCAAAAAGAGACTGGACAGCCACTTTCTGAAATGGTACAAGAATAGAATAGAATAGAATAGAATAGAATAGAATAGAATAGAATAGAATAGAATAGAATAGAATAGAATAGAATAGAATAGAATAGAATTTATTGTCCAAGTGTGATTGGACACACAAGGAATTTGTTTTGGTGCATATGCTCTCAGTGTACATAAAAGAAAAGAAAAAGAAAGAAAAAAATATCTTCATCAAAGATACAAAATTTACAACACAAATGATGGTAATAGATTGCAATTTAACCTTTAGTGATAGCAACAAAAAGTTACAGTCATACAGTCATAAGTGGAAAGAGATTGGTGATGAATACGATGAGAAGATTAATAGTAGTGTAGATTTAGTAAATAGTTTGACAGTGTTGAGGGAATTATTTGTTTAGCAGAGTGATGGCCTTCGGGAAAAAACTGTTCTTGTGTCTAGTTGTTCTGGTGTGCAATTCTCTATAATGTCATTTTGATGGTAGGAGTTGAAACAGTTTATGTCCAGGATGTGAGGGATCTGTAAATATTTTCACGGCCCTCTTCTTGATTCGTGCAGTATACAGGCCCTCAATGGAAGGCAGGTTGGTAGCAATTATTTTTTCTGCAGTTCTAATTATCCTCTGAAGTCTGTGTCTTTCTTGTTGGATTGCAGAACCAAACCAGACAGAAATAGAGGTGCAAATGACAGACTCAATGATTTCTCTGTAGAACTGGATCAGTAGCTCCTTGGGCAGTTTGAGCTTTCTGAGTTGATGCAGAAAGAACAGTCTTTCTGCGTCTCCTGCTTGAGAAGAGGGTTGGATTAGAAGACCTCCAAGCCAGGTCTTTTCCAATTCTGTTATTCTGTTGAGTTCTGCTAAGGTTTCATGGGTATAGACCTTTAGAGGACCGAATAATGACGTATATTAAATAATAACCATGTGCTCCTAGTAGCAATGGGGTGAATGCTTGCTTCTTTTCCTTCAAATTATGTAAGAGAAGCGATTGTTATCCTTATATAATGTTACCCGCAGCAAATAGCTTCTCTCCCACTTTCTGTTATGAAAATAGAATGCTTCCCGTTTCAGATTTTCCAGTCTGATTCATTCTATGTCCCTTCAACCTGGCACTTTAAAAAGAACTTTGCAGCTCTCCATAGCTGCAATAAAGCTATGTTTTGTAATATCCTTGTTAAGGAAAAAAAAATGTCTTATATTGCCCAGATACTGGAAATAATTCTACAGAGTGTGGCCCTTCTGCTCCGAAATAAAACAAAACGGTGCTCCTTTTATTGGAGAGGATCCAGATAATAAGACATCAGCCTTTTGCATAAAGTTACATGGGGTACATATGCTCAGTTCATTATTCCATTTTAATATTAAATTGTACAATGTTAGCAGGGAATGTAATAATCAAAAGCTTTCTCTATGAAGCTCAGGCTTCCCTTTTACCTTTCAGTTAATTCTAAGCAATCAGCTTCCCAGAATAGGCCGACTGGAAAAAGAATTGTAGCATTTTTCTCTTTAATAGAAAATTACAACTTTTGGAATTGAAGCAATCGTGCCCACATACAATAACTAAGGAAAGCTACTGAGCCCAAAATGTTTGTGGGTTCAAACATTTCCATTTTAATGCAACTTCATATTGTCAGGCTAACCTGTTATTACTCTTAAAATGCTCAGAACAGCCTTACTACTGGCTGAAAATATGGTCTACTGCAAGACCAGAGCATAATGTTCACACAGTTAAGGCAGTTGTTAGACCAAAATCTGGTTGAAAATTAAACTCTTTATATTGCATAGCACAGACTTTTTATGATAGGGAGCAAGCAAATCTAGAAGATAGTTTTGAGGAAATGTGTAGGGTTTCCTGCCTAAGCAGGGGGTTGAACTAGAAGTCCTCCAAGGTCCCTTTCAACTTTGTTATTCTATTCTATTCTATTCTATTCTATTCTATTCTATTCTATTCTATTCTATTCTATTCTATTCTATTCTATATAACCTTACCTTCTGAAAATTAGTGATGCTCATGTATTTTACTGCCGAAAAGGGGGGGAGATTTTATTATTATATATACATCTCTGATGCATTACTTGTTGTTCTTATTTAATTAAATAAAAATATCAAGCATAATCTCACAGAATTGCTTTAATTTTAGTCATAGGGCTGGGAAGTGGCTCAACAGGCTAATGCAGTCTGTTATTAACACACAGCTGCCTGCAATTACAATTACTGCAGGCTCAAGTCCCACCAGGCCCAAGGTTGACTCAGCCTTCCATCCTTTATAAGGTAGGTAAAATGAGGACCCAGATTGTTGGGGGGGCAATACAACTTGACTTTGTATATAATATACAAATGGATGAGACTATTGCCTTACACAATGTAAACCGCCCTGAGTCTTCGGAGAAGGGCGGGATATAAATTCAAATTAAAAAAAAAATAGAGAATCAGGCATCATTGAAAGTTTAATATATGCTATTATTATTTATACAGAGTTACCTCAGATTATTGCATATCCTGCTATGATCAGATAATTACCTTGTTTATCATTATCCAAATATTCAAAGTCAGAATTTTGATAATAATCCAGGTGATGAGGAACAAAGACTGGTTTTACCTGGTTAGCTTATTGAATAGTGTGCAAACATCAAAATAATAAAAATCTTCAACAGATTAAATCTAGTATAGCTATAAAAATATAATGTAGAAAGAAATGCTTTAAAGGTCTACAAATAAATTTATGTTTTATTTATTGCTATTGTTGAAGGTCTACTATTTATGAGCAAATAATCTTCAGTGCAATTCTATCTCAGTTCTGCTATCATACAAATCTAAAGGTAATGGAGCGTGGAAATTTATCACAATATTAAATCCTCTCCTAGTGTTAGAACTCTACAAATGTAATCAGAATTGGAGACAAACATTCAAGAAACAAACGTTACTGAGTTCTGATTAATGTAATTGATTAAGGGGGGGGGGCAGAAATGTTAAAATGAAAGTATACAAATTCCAACATGTTTGTTTGCTTTCAAATGCAAAATTTCTCTGTAGGCAATTAGAATTTTCCCTGATTTTTCATTGATGAAGGAGAAAGCTTGTTTCTTCTCAGATTAATGGTGAACTGGGGTGGGTGGGAATAGAATAGAATAGAATAGAATAGAATAGAATAGAATAGAATAGAATAGAATAGAATAGAATAGAATAGTTTATTGGCCAAGTGTGCTTGGACACACAAGGAATTCTCAGAATTAACTAATCCGTTTGTATAAATGTAGCTACTCTTTTTTTATCTGTCTCATTTAAATATATTATGTAAACATAGTCGTAATACTTCTAATGTACTGTATTGATTAGTTAATTATTTTGAAAAAAAATGAAGTCATCAGAATAAGCCATCTTGATATACCTTATCACTTTTGGCATCTCAGATAGCTATAGTATTCATTTTGTCAGCTAATGGAGAGACAGAGACAGATTGCATAGATTGTTAGGCAATCATATTTTCTAAAAAGACACCCCAATATTTATAAACATCAATTTTGGGTTCTTAGGTAATGTTCCTGGATTGTAGTGCCTGTAAATCACAGCTAATAAGCTTGTTGTGTTTTCTATCCGCAAGCCATGTTATGCATAACCAGATAAAATATTACTTAATTAATAAAACACAATGTATGAAATGCTTTTCTTATTAAAGTGCATCTGTTAGACTAAATTACAAGTTTATTAAAAGTTGAAAAAGGGTACGTGAAAAAATGCATACAGAAAAAGAGTCCTGAAGACACACTTATTTAGCATAGATATAGTAGTTTTAATCTTGGCTTGTGATATACACTTTGTACTGAAGTAAACAAACCAACAAGAAAACAATTTATTGCTGACTTGGCCTCTTGTGGACCTCCTATAAACCTAGATTGGTTTTTGACAGTAGTTTAGAAACAACAGTGGGAATTCCCTGGCCTAGACCACAACCTTGTCTAGCAAATTATGTAGATCTTTAATCCTGGACAACTAAAAATACTATAAGAAATCAGCAGTTCAATTATGCCTTGAATATTTCACCATATTCATTGTTGTGCGTCTCAGTTAATTTCTTTCTCCAAGCATCTACATCTTGCAGAAACATTTGCAAGGAAGAAAGTGTAAAATCTACATCTGTATGCAAAGATGCATAGGAGCCAAAACACCAATAATACAAAGATTCTTGTCCCAAATCTCCTTTCCAAAACATAATAATAATAACAATAGAGTTGGAAGGGACCTTGGAGGTCTTCTAGTCCAACCCCCTGCCCAGGCAGGAAACCCTACACCATTTCAGACAAATTGTTATCCAACATTTTCTTAAAAAATTTCCAGTGTTGGAGCATTTACAACTTCTGCAGGCAAGTTGTTCCACTGATTAATTGTTCTAACTGTCAGGAAATTTCTCCTTAGTTCTAGGTTGCTTCTCTCCTTGATTAGTTTCCACCCATTGCTTCTTGTTCTACCCTCAGGTGCTTTGGAGAATAGTTTGACTCCCTCTTATCCCACATGGTGTCCTTCAACTATTTTGGACTAGCATTCCCACTGTTTCTTGGCATTGGCCATGCTGATGTAGCTGATGGGAGCTGTAGTCCCAATAAGATGGAAGAGATCCAAGTTGCTCATCCCTGATGTAAAACTGAACAGCTGACAGAAAGGAGGTGTTGTGGCCCGCCAGCTGCCAGTGGAGCTGTCAGCAGACTCGGATGATGAAGAGGTTGAGGAGGAACTCGGGCCAGTGCTGGAGTCTGGGGAAGGCTCTGACGGTTGCTCTGCATCAGACACAGAGATAGAGCCCGGACCGTCCAACATTTCCCAGCCACTGGAGAGGCAGCTGCCTTTGGAGGCTGATATGAGTGAGGAGGAAGAACAGCTGGGGCCTGTTCCAGACGCACATATGCACAGAGCAGTTTAGGAGAGGTGAACAAAGGAGGGCAAAGAATCGACTTGGGAAGCAAAGCACATGTGGATGCTAAATGGCCCCTCCCTGGCTGGGGAATAAATAGAAGGAAAGAATAGTGGTGGAGACAACACTTCGTATTTCAGAAGATTTTGCTCATTGTGTTCGTGCCACAAAGACTGCTTGCCAGAACTTAATTTGCAGCCTTTCAGCTGGGAGCTCACAGCCTGGCAATTATCACAAGGAACTGATAAGGTCTGTTACTGCTGTTAACTTCTTGAAGGACTCTTGCCTGAACTTTTTGGTGGGTGAATGCCTTTAATTCACAAGAGGTAAATAAAGTGCTTTTTCCTGAGAAGGAGTCTGTTTCTTGCTTCTGCTACGCCTGAGTCAGAAAGAGAGGAATGAAATTAGATACATGCTGGCAGCTATTGCCACATCGAAATTGCCATTGTCATTACTGCTAGTGTACCCTTTTCAGTTATAAAGAATAATCCCATGTGCTTGAATAAGTGATAAGAAATAAGTATGTCAGGTCAATGGGAGGGAACTGAAGACTGCATTAGAAGATCATACAAACCATCAAACTTTTTGCCAATCTCTCATTTCCCTTTTACGCGAAGTAAAAATGTCTAGGAGAACGTCTTTCATTGTTAGAGTATATAGTGGACTTTTAATAGCACACAGATCTGAAAAGAGATTATTTAATTTGGAGACCATTAAGTTGATACTGAAGATTAATAATGCACTAAATTTTTCCCCCTGAAAAGAACGATACAGAACTTAAAGTAATGTGAAAAGTTCATGCAGCTTTTGGTAATAAAATACTAATATTGCCATTTTGATTGCCTAATGTAACACTTTAAAAAAAAAACAACCCACAGCATATCCTCTGTTGTAAAATCTTTGGCACATTTTTGCTAGATGTCTTTTTCCTTGGAAAACAGTTTTCAGAAGTTGATACCATGAATTATTTTGCTGGGTTGCCATAGCAATAATGACAGAAGTGTAAAGGTTGAAGAATTAGTCAGCTTGTTTTTTTATTTTGTTTTGTTTTTAGCTTTATACAGTCTGCCCTCTGTGGAGAAAAACCTAATAATTATGCCTTGTTGATAATTTTTCATTTTTTTAATATCTCAAATTACAGATAACGAGATTGATTTTTTTTTAAAAAAAAAATCTTCAAGAAAGAACAATAACCATCAACTTTGTGAGCTGGGTTCTTACACTTAGGATGTAATTCCATAACTAATTACCTGTAAAGACCTTTCATTAGACTTAATAGGAAGTATTTCTGAATATCCAGATACACAATCAAAGCAAAGAATATTTTTCCCTATCCTAACAACTGCAAAATGTCTATCTAAGTAGTCATTAAGAGTCAACACCAACTTGATGGCACTTAAGCAATCCATTAACTTTTTACGTTTTCTGTAAAACTAAACTAAAACTATTACATTTTAGGTTCCATACTTTGGATATAAAGTTGGATAATTGAAAACTTAGAATATATTGCACAGCACATTTGTGCAAGACAGGCAACTGCAACCCAGATTGGAAATCTCTAGACTGAATCAAGGCAATGGGAAGAGGCTTCAAACCCCAGCCCAGCTAGGAGGCTCCATGACTGATATATTAAGTGAAAAGAAGGCAAGGAGGCAAGAGAAGAGAAGGGAAGGGAAGGGAAGGGAAGGGAAGGGAAGAGAAGAGAAGAGAAGAGAAGAGAAGAGAAGAGAAGAGAAGAGAAGAGAAGAGAGCAAAGAGAAAGGAAGGGAAGGGAAGGGAAGGGAAGGGAAGAGAAGAGAAGAGAAGAGAAGAGAAGAGAAGAGAAGAGAAGAGAAGAGAAGAGAAGAGAAGAGAAGAGAAGACTCCTCAGGGTGCCGTCGGCCAGGCAGTGCCGACTGGTGACACTCAGGGGAAGGGCCTTTTCTGTGGGGGCTCCCACCCTCTGGAACAAGCTTCCCCCAGGACTTCGCCAACTTCCTGACCTTCGAACCTTCCGCCGCGAGCTTAAGACACATCTATTTATCTGCGCAGGACTGGACTAGAATTTTAAATTTTTAAATGTTTAAATTTTAAATCTGGTTTTAAATGGGTTTTTATTATTTATATCTCTATTTTAAATATTCGGCCTATGTAATAAGTTTTTTAAATTAATGTTTTACTCTGTATATTTCTATGTTTTTTATATGGCTGTAAACCGCCCTGAGTCCCTAGGGAGATAGGGCGGTATAAAAGTGTGAATAATAAATAAATAAATAAATAAATAAATAAATAAATAAATAAGAGAAGAGAAGAGAAGAGAAGAGAAGAGAAGAGAAGAGAAGAGAAGAGAAGAGAAGAGGTCTTTATTGGCCAAGAAAGATTGCACACACAAAAAATTTGTCTCCGGTGCACAGGCTGTCAGTGTACATACAAACAACAAAGTAATATAACCATATGATACCAATAGGAGAAGGTAGTAGGAAAGATGAAAAAAATAATAGCAATACAGCCCTACTACTTGGATAAATATCCTTAGAGATAAAGCAGTGCTCTGGGAATTAGGTATTGGAGAGCAATGGCACAAGGGAAAAAAACTTTCTTTGTGTCTAGTTGTTTTGGCATGCAACACTCTGCTGTGAGATCCCTGAGGGGAGGAGTTGAAACACTTGATGTCCAGGATATGAAGGGTCTGTAGATATATTCTCAGCCCTCTTTATGACTCGCGCAATATACGGGTCCTCAATGGAAGGCAGGCTGGTTGCAATTGTTCCTTTTTTCATGCTTTTTCATGGTTATGCATATATATAGTATAGTTATTCCATGCTCATGCTTACATATAGACACTGTTGTGACAAATAAAAAATAAAAAAGTGTTGTTTTTTTTAAAGTCCTAACTAGTCTGAACCTGTCCTAGTTGGTTGCTGTACCAAACCAAAACTTTGGTGAAGATCAAAGAGCACAAACTGAAGTTTTGGGAAGAGTTAAGGAACTCATCGTTCCTGTCACCCATCTCTTCCCACTTGCGACTGCATGACTGTAATTTTGTTGCTTGTATCCTTGAGATTTATGTTGATATTGATTGTTTCCTAGTATGATTTGATTGCTTATTGTAACATATGACTGTCACTGGGTGTTGTGCCTTGTGATTCTTGACGAGTTTATCTTGTCTTTTTATGTACACTGAGAGTATATGCACCAAAGATAAATTCCTTGTGTGTCCAATCACACTTGGCCAATAAATAATTCTATTCTATCCTATTCTAGTCTAGCCCAGTCCAGTCCAGTCCAGTCCAGTCCAGTCCAGTCTAATTCTGTTCCTGTTCCTGTTCCTGTTCCTGTTCCTGTTCTATTCTATTCTATTCTATTCACAATTTGGATCAGGACTTTTTTTAAAAGATACTTGTTTATTTATTATCAATTTTTTAAGACCACCCAACTTCATACTATCCCTGGGTTGTCCTAATAAAGTTTTTTTCCCCCTCTCAATTTGCTGCATTCCCAACTACTGGCAGGCATTGGCTATAATACTGAAATGCGGGGGGGGGGGGCGAGGGAGGAAGCTAACCCAAATCCATCATGAAAACACCATGAATCCAAGAAGCTTAACTGAGGGTACGGTTTAATTTATGTTTGCACTTTTCTTAATTGGCTTTGCCCATTCTATCTTACATGGCATTTGCTGCTGGGTAATTTGCCATTTTTATGTCCCATCCTTGGACCGCAGTAGTAAAATAGATACCTTTGAAATAAAGTGGTTGCAAAAAAAAAAAAATTTAATCTATGGTACAAAGATATCATTTACTAATCAAAATGCTCAAACTCCCAGCTTCTAAAGAAAAAAGTGAGCTTTATATCATTACGGGAAAAATTCATCTAAAGTACTTTATGACATATGGAGGAAATTTTGTTAAATGCTGATAAAAAGGTTGGGTATTTATTCTGAGAAGGAAAAAAAAAGAGCTGACTATTCTTTTACAGCAAAGATGGATGGCAATTCTTAAATGTTTAATTACTTAGGGTATCTCAGTCAGGCACTAGATCATTTTAAGTCGCTTAGCAGTTGAAGGTCAGGGCCACACGAAGCTTTCCAAGGCATTTAGAGGGTTTCAGCTTCCACAATAGTCAAGAATGGACTTCATGTAGGCACTGGGAAGGGTATAGGGTGAAACAAGCCTCTTAAAGACTTCTGACTTTACATAAGTTTCTTCCCACTTCATAAGTTTCTAAGAAAAGGCTCAAATCTCTATGGAAACTGTCAGTCATCCAGATCATGGTTGTCCCAAAGATGCTTTTTTCAAAAGGAAACTAGACTTGGTGTTTGCTTGTAGATGTTTCACTTCTTATCCAAGAAGCTTCTTCAGTTCTTTGTCAGATGAAGAATGTTCTTCATCAGATGAAGAACAGAAGAAGCTACTTGGATGAGAAACAAAACATCTATCAGGGTTCCAAGTAACACCGCCAATGAAAGAAGGTTCCAAGGATTGAAGTTCCTCAAAGTTCCATTTTATTAAAGATGTCATATTGGGACATCTGGGAAAACACGAATCTGAAAGGCTTCCAGGTTTTCCCCACCCAAAAGAAAGTCCAGGTCTCTGCCCAGCACCCACATGTCCATCACATGGTCCAATCAAAGCACCATCCCAACTGGAGATGCCTCCCAGTTCCAGCCCTCCAGGTGCAGGGCAAGATGTCCTTGTCTCTCTGAGAAAGGAATGTTATTATGATTATATATCACCAATGTTCCATACAATCCCCCCTCCCAGTTTCCCACAGTAGGAAATGTGGCAGGCCTGAAGGCCGAGAGCAAAAGATGGCTTCCAGGCCTGACAACATCTACAAGAAAAAACAAAAACAAAGTCCAGTTGCCTTTTGAAAAAGCACCTTTGGGAAAAGTCTCAAAAACTGCAAATTTCATCTCTGCCCTAAAATTTATTATGGTTAAAAAATACTGAGTAAGAACTCACTATATGGGATCTCTTTGAAAACAAACAAACAAACATCAAATGTTCTGGTTCTTTGCATCAAAGAACCAGAACCAACAGATATTGTGAAGCAAATAAGTAGAACTTTCATTTTAGAAAAAAAAAAGTAGGTAGGAACTGCCAACTGATGTGATATTTGATAAGTGTTAAATTCTTCCAGGGATGGACAACCGTTATCCTTTCAGGAATCATTGAACTATAACTTCCAGAAGCTTCAACCATCAGAGGCAATTGGAAATGCAATTCAACAACTTCTGCTCTCCGCTTGTGTTCTAGGCCAAAATTGTGGAAACCTTTTGGGAAAAGTGTATTTTCTAAAACTAGCTAATAACACCACTTTTTTTGTATATTAAACTTATATATCAATGGAAAGATCATTTAATCAAGAATTTAATATAATAATTTTTATGAAGGATTTGCTATTAGAATAGAGTTACAGTATAAAGAAGAAAAGTGAAATATGTAGAAAAAAATGAGATATATAAAAAAATTATCATCATAGGAAAAAACGAGATATACAAAAATTATCACCATGTCAGTTAATATTTCGTTGGGTAATTTTTAGCATGAATTACGGCCTTACAACATCTTTCCATGGAGTGATCCAAGTATTTTAGTTCTGCAGCTGTTCTAACGTGAAACTAAGATTGAATGACTGCTTCTATTAACTGGGTTTTATTATTGGGTCGCTTCTAACAAACAAGTTTCTTTAGTCGGCTCCATAGATTTTCAATAAGGTCTAGCTATTCCTGGCTATTCCCAGGCCATTCCAGCAGTGGAATATGTTTATCCGGAAACTCCCCAAAAAGTGGTATTATTAGCCATCAAACCTCAAAAATATACTTTCCCAAAAAATTTCCACAATTTTGGCCACTACTGTATTTACCAAGGTAGAAGAATATTTTGGATTTCCTATAAAAATTGGAAGGGATAGTCAAGTGGATGGCCTCCAGAAGTTTTGAACTTCAATTCACATCAGCTGTTGCCTTCTTCATCAAAGGGAAGAGATTTGGGAACTGTAATTCAAAATACAGGACCCAAAGCTGCCTATTCCCCTAGCAATCATCGATAGAAGATCCCACTCTTTGCTGTGTAAAATATGATTCTAGATAGGTTTTTTATGTGAGACATTATAAGCAATTCCAGTATTTTTGTTTTGTTTTAAGCATCTCTGGATGCTGTTTGAGAAGGGGCTAAACACATGCTACAACTAAACTTGGAATCAAGCCAACCAGGCTGAGTAAAATAAATTAGTTTTGAATTTTTCAACTCCTAAGTGATGAAAGAAAGCCAGAGAGTGGGAGAAGGGGCAGGAATACACATTTGAACTTTTTGTGCTTGCTTGGATTAAGCTAAACAACAGGGTGAAAATGAAAATGCTAATGAAATAGAGCCTGTAGGTCTATGATAAGTGAGTCTGAGCAACATTAAGTGTTCTCATTAGAGTAAATCACGACACTTTGCACTGTCGACATGCGTTATCAGTTCAGCCACTATAACAGTGCCCTTTTCGTACTCAGCCATGTTGTACCAGCTTGCAAAATCTTGCAAGCCGCTGTTTGTGCTAAACAATGAAACTCAAAAGTTGGAGGCAGCAGGGATGTGCAATGTTCAGATGCCGCGTGGAAACCTGTGCATTTGCTTTTGCTTTTCCATGCAGAAAGGAGACCTTTCAACAAATGAAGACAGACTTTGCTTCCTAGAACACTCTGCTGCCTCCCCTCAACTGTACTATTAATGTACTGAAAAGACATGTGTCTCTATAAATGCATGCAATAGCAATAGCACTTAGTGTTGTGTCTGCGCACCCCAAGCCGGGCCCCCTGCCAGAAAGTGACTTGGAAAGTGAGGGGAAGGGCCATCAGGACTTACCTGGCTCAGCTCCAGGAGCCAGGCTCCAGGAGCCAGAGGCAGGCCAGGTGGAGGAGATAATGAGGCCTCCGTCCCCTGACTCTTCCCCCCCAGGCCACGCCTCCAGACCCAGCTGATGGCAATCAGGCCTGGCTGGACCCTAGGTTTCGTAGGCGGGAGAGGCGGGAACAACAGAAGCAGGGGTGGGGCAGGCCTAGGAAGTGCTGAGTCATGGAGCCACACCCCACAGGATATAAAAGCAGCAAGGGCTGCTATGCCTCTTCGTAGCAGGCAAATCAACTGCTTGACTAGAGCTGAAGTACTGTTTGTTGACTCATCGGCATCAAGGGAGATAACAGAGACACTTGGCAGATGCTCACTAGTTTGCTGCCAGAGCTGATAGTGCCGGCTAATTAAGTCATCGCTCAGACTGAGGCAAGGGGGGACAGAACACTTAGACTTATATACTGCTGCACAGTGCTTTACAGCCCACTCTAAGTGGTTTACAGAAATCAGCATACTGCCCCCAACAATCTGGGTTCTTATTTTACCGACCTCGGAAGGATGGAAGGCTGAGTCAACCTTGAACCTGGTGAGATTCGAACTGCCAAATTGCAGTCAGCTGGCAGTAAGCAGAAGTAGTCTGCAGTACTGCATGGTAACCACTGTGCCACCACAGCTCTTTGTCAGAGTTTGTTGCAAAATCAAATCCAGAAAGCACACACAGGTAACTGATTCAGCAGAATTCATTAGCTTCTCTTTATATATAATAATACATGAAGTAAATATACAATACCAACAGCAGAGGAGAGAACAGTTTTTAGTTTCAGTTCAGCAGACAGACAAAACTAGTTTGCAGCTTCAGAACTCACAGCTTAATACAGAGCCATGCCCAGGCTCCTTCCGGTTTCAGTTTCTAAACAGTCCTCATTGGCTGACCCAGTTGCTATGCCCATTCATTGGCTGACCTTGTTACCATGTCTCCATTCCAGTTCATCAATATTCTGACACTCTTAAATATAGAATACGCAGTCATATTCTACATGCAATTTCCCAAAAGAATGAAATATTTAAAATGTTTAAATGTATATTCAATGCAATAGCATGAAGAAAGATATGAACAGCAGGTTTAAGATCACAGTATCAATAAATATTGGACTCCTTCCTAATATTTTTTGGAAAATAAAGCCATAGTTCTGCTGAGGATTTTTTTAAAAAGGCACATTTTTACTGGAATGTAATAGTACAACAGCCAGGAAACCTAAGTTCAAGAGCATTAAATCTGGGCCAATTCTTCTCTTTTGTTCTCATTTCAATCACCTTCACATGATGGTTGAAAATCTATGGGAAGACTATGTTGGAATATAATGTACTGCTTGAACAATGGGAGAACACGAGGACAAAAGATCTAAAATTGACACTAAATTATAATTTAAAAGAAAAAATGTATAAAACAATGTATTGTTGGTATTTAACACTAGATAGGTTGTCAAGAATGTATAAGGCTGTTTCAACTGAATGTTGGAAATGCAAATTTAAAGAAGAGACAGTTTATGGTGGACATCTGACAAAAGTAAAGAAATATTGGAGTAGGATTCACATCTTAATACAGAAGATTCTCAGGGTGAATATAAAGATAAAACCAAATCTTTTTTCTTCTGGGTTTAATGGAAAAAGAGTTGGGGGCGGGGAAATGGAAATTTGTTGTTATATTTGTTGATGGCAGCAAGATTACTTTAGGCACAAAGAAATGATTCCCACAATGGACAAATGGTTGCAAAAGTTGGAGTTAGCAGAGATGGCTAAATTGACTGATTTGATTAAAGAAAAAGAAAAAAAAAACACAATGTCTTTGCTTTCTACTTGGAAACTGTTTCCTGACTTTGTGCTCGAGGTGAGGAAAAAAAATGAAACTTTGATTTTGGGTTTTGCCAATTAGAGAGGTTTATTGTTGTAGAAGTGGCCAGTTTATATTATGATGTATAAGTAAAAAGTTGACGTTTGATGCTATTATCTTATTCTACTGCCCCAAAAGGAGTTTGAAGTCAATGTCCTTTCTTTCTTTTTTTCCCCTTTGTCCTACACTTTTCTCTTCTCTTCTCTTTTCCTTATTTTCACACTCTTTTCTTTTATATTTTATATTATAAACTAATAAAAATCTAAACATAAAAAAAAAAGAAAATCTATGGGAAGATGTCTTATATCACCTAGATCTGTTTGAAGCTAAATATAATAAGTCTAGAGTGCTTCAACTTCCAAAAGTTGGAGAAAGGTAGATTTTATGCCTGGGGCAACTGAGCTGAAATGTTAGCAGTTTGGACCAGTTCAGGTGAACCATTAGTAAAAAAATGCTACCGGTTCAAATGAACCGGTATTTCCGATGATCAGCTGTGCCGCACAATTTATATTCACTAGAAAGCAGGAAATCCTGCTTTCTAGCTAATCTAAATCACACGGCACAGCTGTTTCCCTACCTCGCTGTTCTACTTACTTTAGAAAAGGCTTCTTAATCCTCCTTTTTGAGCACTGCGCAGTAGCGTCTGCGGTGCGCCTGCGTGTGAAGTGTGTGTTTGGCATGCACTGTGCATGCACAAAGCACGCATTTGGTGCGCACTGTGCATGTACGTGTAAAGCATACTGTTGTGACCCAGGTTCCTGGACCCGGACTTCTGGACTCGGATGATTTAGAAAGTGAGGGAGAAGACCTGGCAAGCCCTGCTTCTCTTGAGCCCTTTCCCTCCCTGGCACCCACTCAAAGGGAGGAGGAGGGGCCGGCAAGACCTGATTCCCTGGAGCCTTCTTCTGATTTGGCAACGCCCCAAGAACAGTTTTGGAGTGATGCAAGGCTGCGCAGGCGTGACCGGCGCGCGCAGCAGAAGCAGCGTTGGGATAAAGCCAAGTCATAATTGTCATGCAGTGACATCTGCAGAGACTATAAATAGGAGGCGGGACTTCCTGGTTTTTTGTCTTGGACAAAGCAATGAATTTGCGTGGGCAAACTGTTTCAATGGAGGGAAGAATATATTCGTGAGTAATTCTGGCCTTATCTATAATTTCCTCGTTATCTCCAGAAACTTGGCAGGCCCGTGGGTAGACGTGGCCAGGACATATATCTATGTAAATAAAAGGAGAAAAGGAGGCCTCTGACTGACTCTTTGCTGGGAGTATTGGGGGGAGGGAAACAGAACACATACATTTGGAATGCACCATGCATGCACACACACAGCGAACCGGTAGCAAAGCAAACCGGTAGCAAAGCGAACCAGTAGCAAAGCGAACCGGTAGCAAAGCGAACCGGTAGCAAAGCAAACTTTCACCCCTGTGGGGCATATAATAGGATGAAATGCCTTAAAAATCTCTCAGGTTTAAGGGGCAGAATCTTCTAAGAAAGTACTGAACAAAATAGCCTTTATTGAGAAGACAGCAATCAGCGTCAGGAATGTTATGAAGAAGTCTACCTTGGTGATCTCCCATTCAATACAGTCGGAGATTCTCTTCTGATTCTATCTGTGTAAAAATAAGTTCCTATGGGAAAGGGTTCTAAAAAAAGAAACTTTGCAAAATTATAATTTGGACTGGACAAATGATCAAGGGCAAGTAAACAAAAATACCTTATAAATGATTGTTTCAAAGAAAGTGACACTTTTTAATGGGTTTCCTTTTTAGTATACCTCTTTAGATGCTTACCTGCAAGTAAGTTCTGCTGAATTTAGAAGGGCTTGTTCCTAAAAAGGAAATTAAAAAAACAACAACTGCCTTCTTAAATTGAATGTGCGTTTTTCCTTCCTGAATGATTAAGAAAAACTGGACTTGTCTTGCAAAGTTGATTACTTCCAGCAGGTCTAACTATGCATTTGGAAAAGGAAGAAGCAGCACTGACCACCAAAATGATAGCTAAGATGAAAACTGGCAAAATATATTAAGGAATACATTTTTATGTACACCAGAAACTGCACACCAGAACAACTAGACACAAGAACAGTTTTTCCCCCCGAATGCCATCACTCTGCTAAACAAATAATTCCCTCAACACTGTCAAACTATTCACTAAGTCTGCACTACTATTAATCTTCTCATCGTTCCCACCATCCATCTCCTTCCACTTATGACTGTATGACTGTAACCTTGTTGCTTGTAGCCTTAAGATTTATATTGATATTGTTTCCTGATTGCTTATTTGTACCCTATGACTATCATTAAGTGTTCTACCTTATGATTCTTGATGAACCTATCTTTTCTTTTACGTACACTGAGAGCCTATGCACCTATTCTATTCTGTTCTGTTCTGTTCTATTCTATGGATAAGAAAGGATTTATCTATCTATCTATCTATCTATCTATCTATCTATCTCTATCTATCTATCTATCTATCTATCTATCTATCTATCTATCTATCTATCTATCTCTATCTCTATCTATCTAGCTATCTGTCTGTCTGTCTGTCTGTCTGTCTATCTATCTATCTATCTATCTATCTATCTATCTATCTATCTATCTATCTATCTATCTATCTATCTATCTATCTATCCTGCTTGAGCAGGAGATTGGACTGGAAGGTCCCTTCCAGATTCTATTTGATTTTATTTTCCTATTCCATCCCATTCTCTTCTCTTCTCTTCTCTTCTCTTCTCTTCTCTTCTCTTCTCTTCTCTTCTCTTCTCTTCTCTTCTCTTCTTTTATTTCATTTTGTCACAACAGCATACACAAACATCAACATAAGAAAATCAACACATTATAAAAGAAATATATATATATAAGTAAAAGTATGCAACAACCATGTTAATTTGATATAACGAAAGGGAACAATAGGACAGGAATGGTAGGCACATTTGTGCTCTTATGCATGCCCCTTATTGTCCTCTAAGGAATGGGGTGAGGTCAATAGTGGGCAGTTTTTGGTTGAAGATTTTGGGATTATGAGTAGAGACTCCATTCCATTCCATTCCATTATCAATTCTCAGAATTTCAAACAATGTATTTGAGTGACCTGTTTTAAGTTGCTATTTTTCACTCTTCCAGAGAATGTAATCCCCACCCTGTTCTTATTTCAGGCCTCTCTGCCATTTCAGAACTACTACACTGAAAGCAATATTGAAATACAATAATCTTTGTCTATGGAGATTCTCAGTCATCCGGATCATGGTTTTCCCAATGGTGCTTTTTCAAAAGGCATCTGGGCTTTGTTTTTCCTTGAAGACATTTCACTTCTCATCCAAGAAGCTTTTTCAGCTCTGCTTCTGAACTGAAGAAGCTTCTTGGATGAGAAACAAAACATTTTCAAAGCCCAGTTGCCTTTTGAAAAAGCACCTTTTGGGGCAATGTAGAAGGGAAAGTTTTGTGGCCTTTCACTTTTCAGCATATTGGTAAATCCACCAAATATTCCAACTTTGTTGACAATAAAAGTACTTGCTTAGGAAAGCCGTTGATTTCAGAAAGACTTATGAGGTGGTTGGAGCCATGGTGTTATCGAGACTGACTGAGTGAAACTGACTGTGTAATTAAATTTATTCAGGCAGCAAAGCAGGGATCTTCTTAATAGACATCCTAGTATGGGGAAATCCTCAGAATGATCCTTCTGGGTTGTGGAGTCTCTTTCAGACAAATCCCTTCTGGTTTATTTCAAGATTCAAAATGCTTATAACATGGCACCCCTTATGCCTTTCACTGTGTTTGAAGAGAAAGGAAAAAGGATTGTACATAGACTCCCCCCCCCCATTTTTCCCAATTTTTTTTCTTTCAGTTAGTTTCCAATACATGACTTGTGCTCTCTCGTTCTTTGAAATACCAGATCTAGATTGCAAAATACAGTCAGCCATTGAATGGCAGAAGAGAATTAGCTGTCAGTATAGCATTGCTGTCTCTAGAGGCCACTTATATAGTTTTGACAAAATTTGGAACAGGATGAAGGAGGGAGGAGGGGAAAGGGAAGGGGAAGAAGGAGAAGGAGATGGTGGTGGTGGTGATGGTGGTGGAGGAGGAGGAGGGGAGAGGGGGAGGAGGGGAGGAGGAGGAGGAAGAAGAGGAAGAGGAGGAGGAGGAGGAGGAGGAGGAGGAGAAGGAGGAGGAGGAGGAGGAGGAGAAGAAGAAGAAGAAGAAGAAGAAGAAGAAGAAGAAGAAGAAGAAGAAGAAGAAGAAGAAGAAGAAGAAGAAGAAGAAGAAGAAGAAGAAGAATTGAAATAACTCCCATGAAGACACCCATGAATAGAATCGAATAGAATCGAATAGAATCGAATCGAATATTGGCCATGTGTGGTTGGACACTCAAAGAATTTGTCTTGGTGCATATGCTCCCAGTGTACAGCTAATGATTTCCTTTAGATTAGAATTTAGGTTAATACAAGACTTGCTTGTATTAATCTATCACCAGGGTTTTCAAACTTTGTGGGATCACACCCAGTTGCTATAAGCCAAAATTGGAGTTAGTTTTGACAGCAGTCCAATTTTGCTGCATAAATCTGACCAGATTTAGAAACAGTTTGTAGCCAACTTTGCAGTTGCTTGCAAACCCAACATTTGCGAATCCTTTGCAATGCATGCTTATTGTCCTTTTGTGACCCCAACAGTGAAAACAAAAATATAGTTAGAAGCATTTTTCCCCTCCATTTGCTCCTCCTGAATTACTCAACCACCAGACAGACTTTGTTTCAATCTATTTACCTTTCTTATTAAGGCTGAAATCTATAATTGGAAACCTGCACTTCAGAAAGAACAAACAACACTTTTGCACGTTAGACTAGAGCAAAGCCAAATAAAAGTAAGAGAAAAAGGACAAAGCCAACAAGCAGGTTGCACAAAGGGAAATTTTTAACAAGAATTGGGTAGAGATTTTAAGAAGAAAAAGATCAAATTTTTCAACTTTCCATTTCAACTTTCCAAACATTAGGGGTGCTCAAAAGTTGTGACATGCTTTGCGGCTTGTAAAGATATTTTGGTTGCTTTAATATCATTTGGATGTGCTTGGTATGTAACTACATAGATATCATAACTTTTTAACATTTTGTTTGTTTGTTTGTGACACACTTGGCTTAGGGAATTGTCTTCCGAGTTACATTTCAGGCAAGTGATTAAAACATTCCTTAATTATCTATCATCAGTGTCGTGTTCATGCAGTAGTTAGAATGCAGTACTACAAGCTACTTCCACTGACTGCTGGCTGCCTGCAATTTGGCAGATCAAATCTCACCAGCTCAAGGTTGACTCAGTCTTCCCTCCTTCCGAGGTGGGTAAAATGATTGTTGGGGGCAATATACTGAGTGCTGACTCTGAAAACTGCTTAGAGAGGGCTATAAAAAGCACTGTAAGTGGTATATAAGTCTAAGTGCTATTGCTATCAGGTAAGTGTTAGAAAATCAAATACTTTGGCCACCTAATGAGAAGGAAGGGCTCACTGGAGAAGAGCCTAACACTTGGAAAGATTGAGGGCAAAAGAAGAATGGGACGACAGAGAACGAGGTGGCTGGATGGAGTCACTGAAGCAGTAGATGTGAACTTAAATGGATTCCAGTGGATGGTAGAGGACAGGAAGTCCTGGAGAAACATTGTCCATGGGGTCGCGATGGGTTGGACATGACTTTGCAACTAATAACAAAGTATTAGAAAATTCCAAAATATTTAATTGTTAATGAGCTTCTTATGCAGTGTATCCATCACATACCTGTACGTTACAGTTGGATGGTGCCCACATAACAACCTCTGCAGATAGCAATACACAAAGTTGCGTGTTTGCTGGGAGAGATTATCTTGCAGTTTCCGCCAAAAGTCTTTTGGAGGAGCACCTGTTTGCAGCCCTTAAACCAAATGCATATCTCTTCGTGATGGTTTGGCATCTCCAGAGAGAGACTACGCGATCTTGGTAAAGATGCAATGCTGCTTAACCCTTACCCTTTGTGGTTTGGAAAAGAGAAACTCTTGGTCATAGGTGGGCATGTTACAACACATGCCCCATCTCATTTCCCATCCAGAAGATAATTAAAATGGCTGTTAGGACACTCAAGTACAGCAGGCTGACATTGATCCCCTGCTTGAAAGCCGCTATCTTTTTTTTTTTACTATAAAAAGTTTTTATTGGTCAAAAAAAAATTTATGCAAATACATATCAGGTATGGTAAATTTTCATTTTTCTTATACATGATAAGAATTTTACTCAAAATTTTAAACACATACAACAGCCATATGGCAAGCAGGTGATACGAAGTAGCTAAGTTTCAATCTTACACAATAAGGAAGGGTCAAGAATAATCAGAATATCATACGAAAGAGAATAAGGAAAACCAACACAATACCAAATATCTTTGTCACTTCCTAGTTTTGGATCTCAGAACTCTGGGTTCAGCCTGACCCAACTCCAGGGCCGCAACAGCGGCAGCCGCCTCCGCCCCATGGTCTATTGAAAGCCGCTATCTGAGGGCCCACTTTATTTCACTTAACAGTTGGTCTGCTTGATGCCATATGGAAGAGAGGTTTCCCCTCTCTGACCAGCTAAACCCTTACTATAAAAGAAGAGAATTTGGATGAGGAAAATTGGAACAGGGCTACGGATGAGAGACCACAAATGGTTTTGGAATGGTAGACCACACACATTCTACAAAAGGGTAAGATCTTGGAGGCCATCTAATCTAAACCTCTGTCCATTGTTGGATTCCATTACTACAGCATCCCAGGAGATAAGCACAGAGCGTTTGTTTTCTCCTACAAAGGGAGAGTCCACCACCCTTTAAAAGAGTCTGTTGTGCAGCTGAACAGATTTTATTGCTAAGAATTTTCTTCTGATGTCCAACTGAAATCTTTTTCCTTACGTTGTAAGCAGTGGTGGGATTCAGCCAGTTCGCACCACTTCGGGAGAACCGGTTGTTAACTTTCTGAGCAGTTTGCCAAACTGGTTATTGGAAGAAATTATTAGGGCAGAGAACCGGTTGTTAAATTACTTGAATTCCACCACTGGGTGTAAGCATGTTGTCTCTTGACCCATCTTCAACACTGAACACTTCTTCCCTGTCTACTGTATGTCACCCTTCAGATATTTGAAGAGACTATCATGTATTCTTACCGTCTTCTCTTCTTCAAGCTAAATGTACCCAATCAACCTCCAACTGTTTTATAAGTTTTTTCTTCCATGCTGCAGAGATTCCAGAGACAGGATTGAAGACGGGATTCATCAGCTAGTCTGTAAACATCAGTCTAACACAGACAAGAAGAGGTGGGGGCGGGAAATCTCAAGATGTGTCAGATTATTAAACTGCACTCTGCTATCATACTACATTGTACTACAAGTAGAATTCCAGTGACTCATGCAATGCGACCTTCTTTATCTGTTCAACCTCAAAGGTGGACACTTGACCCTGATGATCTCAACTGTTTTTCATTTCGTTCATTGACATATTATCAATGAATGACTATGTTCATAGACTGGAAGAGACATGGCAACAAGGTCAGCCAATGGGGGCTGTTTGCTGATTCAGACAGCAAGGAGCCTGGGTGTGGCTTAGCTTAATTTCTGTACTAAAGCTGCATGCTGTGCTGAGCTCTGAAATGGAAACTGAAACTACTCTCCTCTGCTTGTGTTTTACTTACATTTACTACCACGTTGGAAAACCTGCTTTTGGTATTGTATATTTACTTCATGTGTTATATTATATATAAAGAGAAGTCAATGAATCCTGCTGAATCAGTTACCTGTGTGTGCTTTCTGGATGTGTGTACTGCAACAAACTGACACATATTCCGGTTTGTCAGTGTTCTAAGATGCAATATTCTAGGTAGGTCTCATCAGTGAGAACATAGAAGAAGGATACATCTTGACAGATAAAGAAAAAGCTAGTATTCGAAGAATAATTCATGTAGAACATATTGGCCTCAGTCAGGCCAGCTTCAGAGTTGACACATATAAATTTATTTATACAAATTTACATAAGCTGTTATATTTATATATATTATAATAATATAAGGTGTTCCACCGGTTAATTATTCTCACTGTGAGGAAGCTTCTCCTTAATTCTAGGTTGCTTCTCTCCTTGATTAGTTTCTATCTATCTATTGTTTCTTGTCCTGCCCTCTGGTTGCTTTGGAACATAGTATGCACGAGGAAGAGAAAGAAAATGGGAAAAGGTTAAAAACCACAGGACACAGCCAGGTATGCAAGTAAGGATTTTTTATATAGCCATGTCACTTAGGACTTTATTGGTTGATTGCTCAACATCCTATGAGTCACATCTGACAATCTGAAATATTTTCATGATATTTATTGTCTTACCTTCCAATGAAATATCTTATGGAATAAATATCTTGTGGAAGATATTTAAGAAGAGACTGGATAGTCATATGTCTGAAATAGGATCTACTTGATCAGTGGGTTGGACAAGAAGACATTCTAACTCTCTTTTTCCGTTATTTGAATTCATCAAGAAAAATCCAGACATTGCAATTGTGAAACTATGAACTAATTAATTAGTTAATTCAGAATAGAGCTGGAACGGACCTTGGAATGGAGGTCTTCTAATCCAACCCCTGCTCAAGCAGGAGACCCTATACCATTTCAGGCAAGTGATGGTCCATTGGTCTTCTTAACAACCTCCAGTGATGAAGCACCCACAACTTCCCAAGGCAAGCTGTTCCACTGGTTAATTGTCCTCACTGTTAAGAAGTTTCTCCTTAATTCTAGGTTGCTTCTCTCTTTGATTAGTTTCCATCCATTGTTTCTTGTCTGGCCTTCTGGTGCTTTGGAAAATAAATTGACCCCTTCCCCCCTCTTTGTGGCAGCCTCTCAAATACTGGACTACTGCTATCATGTCCCTCCAGTCTTTCTTTTCTCTAGACTAGCCATTACTTGAACTTTTGTCTGAATTATGTTTATCTGGAAACTACTACAATCCTTTTGAGAAAGAAGCTGAAATTCTAAATAGTTAATGCAGATGGCAGTTTCTTTTGAGATTTTTCCAATATTTATGTAATATCTCAGAGTCATCTAGAGAGCTAAATATTACTAGATACTCTTTTTTATCCAATGATTGCTGGAAACCTGGCAAAATATCTGGAATTATGGCACTCCACAGAGAGATTGAATGGATAAACTGATCTGCCTTGGTACCATCAATCAAGGTCTTCATCAATCAAATATTAATATGTGGATTTTAATGAGACTTTAATTTAAGAGGTTCATTGTAAAAAAAAAAGAAGAAGGCGAGTGTTATTAGGAGTTGTAGTGATGTTTACTTCTTGAACTTGGGGAGGTTTTAAGGGTTTTTATAAGCAGGTTATGAGCTTCCTGCGCTATTTAATCAAGAGTGTCTATTAAATATGCTGAAAGTTTAATTTACTAGATGGGACTCCTTTAAACTGGACAGGGAGGGGAAAGGAGAAAATGAGACATAAAGCAATAGCATTTTGTAACAAAAAAAATAAAGTCAGGTTTGATGGTGATTAAAATCTATTTGGATCAGTGCAAGTTCTTTACTTTTTCAATTTGGGGAGAAATTACTTACTTTATTAAAATATTTGTTAGACACTTTTCAGCTGTAGCTCTCAGAAAAATTTGCAAAATGAAACAAAAGAGGAACATATATAAAACAAGGATCAATGGAAGAGTAACAGTAATACCACAAATGAGGATAGATGCAGACATAGTAAAAGTTCTAAACAATGATTTCAATCAGAATTATTACATCTGGCCCCAAGGAAACAGTTCACATTTTCTGCATCACCATAAAAAGGAGCCTTGGTGGCACAGAGGTTAGAAATCTCATCACTACCAGTTTGCTTGTCGGCGCACGTACACGCGATGCTTCTGCACATGCACAGAGGTGTCCGGGTGGGTGGGCGGAGCCTCCCTTCACCGCCGCCACCGGTTCGTCCGATCCAAAGTGAATCGGTAGCAACCCACCACTGATTGCAGGCTAACTCTGCCCACAGCCGGGAGTTTGATTGGTTGATTGATTGATTGATTGATTAGATTTCTATACCGCCCTTCTCCCAAAGGACTCAGGGCGGTGTACAACCTTATTTAAAACACATAGATACACAATACAAATCCCAAATACAATACAAAGCCCAAAAAGCGAAGGTTGGAGACTGGACGATAGTTCGCCAATACAGCTGGATCCAAGGAAGGCTTCTTGAGGAGGGGCCTCACCACCGCCTCTTTCAGGGCGGTGGGAAAAGTGCCCTCCAACAAGGAGGTGTTGGTAATTCCCAGGAGCCAGCCTCGTGTCACCTCCCATGTGGCCAGTACCAACCAGGAGGGACACGGGTCCAATAAACATGTGGTAGGATTCAGCCTAGCCAACAACCTGTCCATGTCATCGGGAGTCACAGGATCGAAGTCAGCCCAAATAATATCCACAAGACTCGTCCCTGTCCCCTCGCCTGGATCTATCTATTCTGATCGGCTCAAGGTGGACTCAGCTTCCATCCTTCTGAGGTTGGCAAAATGAGGACCCAGAATGTTGGAGGCAAATATGTTGACTTCGTAAACCACTCAGAAAGTGCTATGGAGTGATATACAAGTCTAAGTGCTATTGCTTCTTGGATGAGAAGCGAAACATCTTCTCAAGGAAAAACAAACAAACCATAGTCCAGTTCAGTGGTGGGATTCAGCCGATTCTCTCCAAATCAGGCAAACCGATGGTGGCGACTGTGGGAGGCTCCTCCTACCCACCCAGATGTAATGTGTGAGCACTGAGCATGCACACGCCCGAACCAGTAGGGAAGGTATGTGAATCCCACCTCTGGTCCAATTGCCTTTTGAAACAGCACCTTTGAGACAACCATGACCTACATGACTGAGAATTACCATAAACATGTTGCTATTACTATAAAAAAGGTGGAAACATATGAAGAAAAAAAAACATTTCAGCGTCTGAACCTCTACTTCAGACAATGAACAAAATACCTTATTTGATATGTGAATAAAATAGCTATTCTTACTCAGAGTAACTCTCTCTCTCTCTCTCTCCCTCCCTCCCTCCCTCTCTCTCTTTGAGTGTATGTATTTGTGTATTTGTGTGTTGTCTGTTTGAAAGTAGGCCTATATATTGTGCTTTGTCTGCCTGTATATCCCTCCCCTTCTTATTCTCTCTCTTAATTTGGGACTTGAACCTATGCTTGGTACGTTATACATTGTACATGGTACATTCTCCTCATAAAAGAAAAATATAAGCGATTTATATCTGGGGGTGATTCTTTATCCAAACATCTGTCTTCATGGAAAGGTATCAGAGAAGCATCATTTAAAAATGTGTCTGATACAATATATAAATAATGTTCATAATATGGTTTTCTAGAAGAAAGCCCTTTTTAAAATTATTACCCATTGTTGTTGCCTTAGCTGAAACATCTCCTATCAGAAGCTGTCAATCTAAATGCTTTCTTTTGCACATGTAATGCAAAAGTTTATTTAAAGTCATTAAACTATGCTCAGCATTTCAAGTGTCTTTTGGGATGCTTCTATTTCTCTCAACTTCATCAAAATCTTCTCTAAATTGCTGCACACACAGCCTCCCTTGCTCGAAAGCGCATCCGACTCGAATGTAGCTTTGTGGAAATAGAAACTCAGCAACAATGAAACACGCTCAGGACCATCAAAAGAAATCTGAAGCAGGATGAGAATGAATTAGAAAAAGAGAAGCCGCTTTTGCAAAGAAAAAAAAAAGAGAGAAGCTTTTAAGGAATTGGAAGAGATGTTTTGGCAGCACTGGGAATTGTTTCTTTTTGAATATCTCATTCTGAAAGAGAGAGAGAGAGAGAAAAAAAAATTTCTTCATATTTAACTGAGATTGAAGAAATCTTAGTTTGGGTAGCGATCTAAAATGGTGGCCACAAGAGTGTTTTATTAATTTATTTGTCAAACATGTACAAGATAGCAGGTATAGATATAAACCTAAACAAAGGAAGGAAGTACAAATAAATAGGGACAGTAGAACAAGGATGGTAGGCGCTTTGGTGCGCTTATGTATGGCCCCTTTACGGACTTCTTAGGAAGGGGGTGAGGTCCATAGTAGACAGTTTGAGGTTGAAACTGTGAGGTTTGAGGCTGTAACAATGGAGTCGGGTAGAGCATTCCAGGTGTTGACTACTCTGTTGCTGAAGTCGTATTTTCCGCAATCGAGTTAGAAGCGGTTTAACTTGAGTTTGTATCAATTGTTTGTCCATATATTATTGTGGTTGAAGCTGAAGAAGTCACTGACATTGTAGCAGATAATTTTGCATACTATGCTTAGATTGGGCTGCAGGCAGCGCAGTTCCAGATAGTCCAAGCCCAGAATTTCAAGTCCGGTGGCATAAGGGATTCTATTATGAACAGAGGAATGGCGGACTCTTCTCATGAAATTGAACACTGTTGTTCAACACACATAAGAAACAAGCAGAGCTTTGTTTTCAACATTGTGGCTGCCATCAAAACATCCCTAATTGGTAGAAGTAGCAGAAACCAATGGGTATTCTCAGGAATATTAGGATAAGTAAGGGTAAAAGTGGTTGCTTAGATAGGCAAGCATATTTTCTTTCTTTCTTTCTTTCTTTCTTTCTTTCTTTCTTTCTTTCTTTCTTTCTTTCTTTCTTTCTTTCTCTTTCCCCTTCCCCTTCCCCTTCCCCTTCCCCTTCCCCTTCCCCTTCCCCTTCCCCTTCCCCTTCCCCTTCCTCCTCCTCCTCCTCCTCCTCCTCCTCCTCCTCCTCCTCCTCCTCCTCCTCCTCCTCCTCCTCCTCCTCCTCCTCCTCCTCCTCCTCCTCCTCCTCCTCCTCTTCTTCTTCTTCTTCTTCTTCTTCTTCTTCTTCTTCTTCTTCTTCTTCTTCTTCTTCTTCTTCTTCTTCTTCTTCTTCTTCTTCAGGAATGCAAGTTGGGGAGCAGGAAAAAGAAAACATGTATCATCAAGGCACCCACTTACAAACTCCTCACTATTCTTGACAATAGAAAACAGAGTGTCGTGTCCCACTCCTCCTCTGACGGCCGGGTCGGGGAAGTCTGTATCAAGCGTGGCCACAGAGCCTCTGCAGCTTTGCCAAAGTTCTGTCAGAGTTCTCAGGGCAGGCAGGAGTCCAAGATGTGACTTCAGCAATCCAAATTAGACTTTGCCTGACTCAAAGAATGCCAGAAAGCAGATCCTTTATATAGGCCATGGGGTGTGGCTCCATGACTCAGCACTTATCCAGGCCTGCCCCTCCCTTCCTTTTGCTGACGTCGCCTCTCCATTCTCCGGAAGCGTGGATCCATCCACCGTCCAGCTGCCAGCAATTCCAGCTCGTGACTGGCTTCAGGTTCTTCATGTTCACATGCTGTGGGGGAGGGGTTTATTTGCTTGGTTTGTCCGGGCATGGTGCCAGGACCAGGGGCCGGAGGCATGCCAGGCCCTTTGTCTGCATTATCAGTCTCTGGCTGAGATAACAGGAGATGAGAGGGGCCCGGCTGCAGAGAGGGGGGCAGGTGAGACACAACACAGAGCATGGCAGAAATTTATAGAATAGCAGGGTTAGAAAAGACCTTGGAGGACTTCTAGTGCAACCTCTTGCTCAAGCAGGAGACAAATGGCTGTCCAATCTCTTCTTTAAAAAATCTGTGGTGATGAAGCTCCCACAACTTCTGAAGGCAAGCCATTCCATTGGTTGATTGTTCTCGCTGTCAGAAAATTTCACCTTATTTCTAGATTGAATCTCTCCTTGATCAGTTTCCATCCATTATTTCTTGTCTGGCCCTCAGGTGCCTTGGAAAATAGCTTGACCCCTTCCTCTCTGTGGCAGCCCCTCAGATATTGGAAGACTGCTATCATGTCTCCCCTGGTCCTTCTCTTCACTAGACTAGCCATGCCCAGTTCCTTCAACTGTTCATCATATGTTTTAGTTAGCCTCCAGTCCAATGGTGGATTGCTCCTGGTTCTGTCCGGTTCTTGAGAACCAGTAGTAAAAGCAGCTGGAGGCTCTGCCCAACCACCCAGACATCATAATGGATGATCTGCGCATCTGCAGAAGCATGCGCATGTACGCTCTCTTGTTGCAAACCTGTAATAAAGGTAAGTAGAACCCACCCCTGTTCCAGTCCCCTAATCATCTTTGTTGCTCTTCTCTGCATTTTTTTCTAGAATCTCAACATCTTTTTTAGACATACCCAATTCCTGCAATTGTGCTTCATATGTTTCTATATCTATATCATCTGACCTTGAGTCTGTGAGGATTTCTTTCCTCCTTCCAGAAATACAAATTCAATGAATCATTCAGTCAATTAATCAGCAAAAATATCTCTAAAACCCTTTATATATTTTGATGGTAATGTCAATGGTGCATAAATGTGGAAAACACCTTACGGTCTTGCAAGCCATAAATATGGATTTGAAATTATTCGTTACAAATAATTTAAATAACATCAGTATCACTCATTCTTGCTTCTTCCACCAGTTTAGATATTAAGAATCCATTAAATATTGTGCAATACAGATACTGCAACGAAAGTTTGAAGTTGAACTACAGTAAAGTACATTTCAAGTACTCTTAGATCCAAGGTTGCCCAGTTCAGCTATGCAGTTCACCGGTTGATGGCAAATGAGATATTATCTTGTATTTAATCTTCCTTTAACAAATGGTATGAGGATAATATTTAAAAAAACTGCACATAGCACCAAAACAATTGTTGCAATATTAAGCCATATGAACTCCTTTGAGAGATTGCTTATGTGCAAAGATCAGCATAAGTAACTTTGGCTAATTTTATCATGTAAGCAGAAATTTGTTTGATGCCAAGGCTGCAAAGATGTTTGCCTCTACGATGGTGTGAAATGTATCAACACTTTTGTGATAGCCACAGGACATTCCTTTTCTGATAAGGTTCCTTTCACAAAGCTTCTTAGAAGTTTCTCCTACACACAATTATGAGATTTATTAACATGCAGGGTTAGGATGTTACAAGATGAATTTCTGTTTGTTACTGTGATTTTGCTACACAAGTTTCTTGATGTTTTAGAATGTGCCTATGTTGCTATGTGATTGATGCATGCAAGCCTGCCTTTGATGTAAATGCCTTCTGATAGAATTCTGTTCAATGCTCTCTCATCTTGAGGAAAACTGCGTGTTTGACTCATTCCTTCATGAGAAGCCCACCAGATGCTTCAACAAACAATCAAATAGGGAAGACCAAGGGTCAATGGAGGCTTTTAAGAAGAGGTTGGAAAGCCACTTGTCTGGAATGATATAGGTTCTCCACAATGGTGGATTTCAAAATTTTTTACTACCAGTTCTGTGGGTGTGACTTGGTGGGCGTGGCTTGGTGGATGTGGTAGGGAAAGGATACTGTAAAATCTCCATTCCCTCCCCACTCCAGGGGAAGGTTACTGCAAAATCCCCATTTCCTCCCAATCAGCTGGGACTTGGGAGGCAGAGAATAGATGGGAGTGGGGCCATTCAGAATTTTTACTACCGGTTCTCTGAACTGCTCAAAATTTCCGCTACCAGTTCTCTAGAACTGGTCAGAACCTCTGGTTCTCTGGCTTGTGCAGGACTAGATGATCTCCAAGGTCCCTCCCAATTCTGTTATTTTGTTAAATACTGTACATCTGCAAAGTCAATCATGCATGTTCTCCAAAGCACCTGAGGGTAGAACAAGAAGCAATGGGTGGAAACTGATCAAGGAAAGAAGCAACTTAGAACTAAGGAGAAATTTCCTGACAGAACAATTAATCAGTGGAAGAACTTGTCTGCAGAAGTTGTGAATGCTCCAACACTGGAAATTTTTAAGAAGATGTTGGATAACTACTTGTCTGAAGTGGTGTAGGGTTTCCTGCCTAACCAGGGGGTTGGGCTAGAAGGCCTCCAAGGTCTCTTCCAACTCTCTTGTTATTATTATTATTATAATTATAAACATGAGTTTTACATTTCTTTTGAGTAAGACTTGCTCAAAAGCAAGCTCTCTCTTTAAGCTTGGATTCCACTACAAAGGAAGATGTTTTGCCTTGTAGCTCAAGCTGACCCAAGATTCATCTATCCTTTCTCCCATACAACAATGAGCAAAGGCAGTTAAAAGTCCACATTAGTGTGGATTTTGGTATGGTGTTGATGGAGGAAGCTGTATGTAATTCTATCCTTTCTGAGACTGTGATTTAATTCCTTGTACTTTTTTATAATATATGAAGAAAGAAAAATATATGCAAAGACTCAGCACAGTATATGCCTTAATTCTTATATTCTAAGATATTTTTAGTCTAGAATCTCAAGGCAATAAAAAGGAAACTTCTACAGAACTAATGGACTAGCTTATTGGCACAGTGCATATCCCTACCTTGGTTTCACTGAGCACATTAATGCAAGTTTGCTTTATTAGTTGAGTTGTCCTTGTGGGTGCCATCTGTTTCTCACCAGCAATGGTTGTCCTGATGGGACTTCAAAGTTGGTGATAAAAATCTCCATGCAGGGAACAAAATGGAGAAGATCAAGGAGACCAAGAAGTGGCACAAATTTCTGCCTAGAGCTAAATGTGGAGATTACTTTAAAAGTGCCCTGCTTGGGAAAAACAAACAAATAAACATTAGGTTGAGGAATGTCAAAAGAAATTCAAGGAGCTTCAGTAGGAGTAGGAAAAATGACACCAGGATGTGGGCAGAGAGTCAGAATTGGCACATTCCTAATCTTGAATGCTTCAATATTTGTCTCCTTTCTTAAAATAAAAATATCATGATAGTTGAGTAACATTATTCCAGTGCATGGTTTTAGACTGACTAGCATTCTAATGTAGAAATTGCATAACCTATTTTTAAAGGTGAAAAAGTTAGATTTTCAAAATTGAATAACATTAGTATGCAATGGGCTTTCCTGCTCCAGCATTAGTTACATCAGGACCATGCTAAAAAAAACAAAAACCCACTTATTTCCAAAGATGCATTTAATCTGCATGAACGTTAACAGCAAGAAAACACGGATTAATCCTAACACAGAGAAAATAAAACTTAAGTATTAAACAATCAAAGAAAGAAAGAAAGCTGTAAAATCACTCTTATTGTTTTAATTCCTTTGGATTTACTTTAAGATCAAAATAACAACATTGTCTGCTAATCAAGTTGTCAAGGCGCCAAAGCAACAGGGACAAATATCAGAGTGGAGAGGGAAACGGAATTAAGTCTCTGCTTCTCATCAGTTGGGTGAACCCCCATTGATCAGAATGATATCTAGGGATGGCATTTTTCTCCTCTTGGTTCCGGTGGCAACAATCACCTGCTATTTTCCCCTTAGCAACTTCAGCCATTGAATTGACTTGATGCCACAAGGATTCTTTGGGAAGCTATTTTTTTTATTTCTTTGCTGTTGTTCCTGCATATATTTCCTAACTTGGGTCTCTCAGCTTGACTTCTCTCAGCTTGACTTCTATTATGGTCTCATGGGCACCAAGAACTTTCCATAGTATGGAAACAGCTCACCATTGAGATATGTGTATATATACATATATATACATACATACATACATACATACATACATATATATATATATATATATATATACATATACATATATATATATATATATATATATATATATATATATAGGTCTTTGGTTGTTCGGGTTTTCTCCCATGTAAAATTGGAAGTGTCTTGGCGACGTTTCGACGAAGTCTCATTCGTCATCTTCAGGCTTCAACCGTGCTTCTGGGAGCAATGTGTGATGCAGCTGTTTCTTCCTTTTAACTGCTAGTGGGGTTTGAACTGATTGGGTGGGAGCTTGGCTGTGCTCTGATTGGATGGGGTTTTCTGTGCTCTGATTGGCTGGGGTGTGTCCTGTGTTGGTGGGGGCTTGGTTGTGCTCAGTCTAATCTGTGCTGCAGGGGGATTTGAGCTGGTGAGCTGCACTGCTGTTGTTTGGCTTCGTGTTCGTGGTCGTGCTACATCTTCATGGTGGGTGTCAGTCTGCCGCATGTATGGATTGGAGGGGTTTGAAATGGCTAATGTTGCAGCTGCGGTCTGGCTTCTGGTCCTTGGTCGTGCTTCCTGATCAGTGTGGGTTTGGGTGTGCTTTCTGGGTGGATGTGTGGTGGTGACATCCTGTGTGGACCTCGTGAGTGTGGGTCTGGTGTCATTCCTCGTGTTAGGGACACGTTTGTCAATAAGGGCAGGTTTCCAAATGGCTGGTAGGCGGGAGGTATCATCTCGTTTGTTCATGCTGTGTGGGCGTTTTTCTATCTCGATGGCTTCTCTGATTATTCTGTTGTTAAAGTGTTCAGTTTTGGCGATAGTTCTGGTCTTTTTAAAGTCAATATCGTGTCCTGTGACTTTAAAGTGTTGGACCAGGGACCACTTTAAAGTCACAGGACACGATATTGACTTTAAAAAGACCAGAACTATCGCCAAAACTGAACTCTTTAACAACAGAATAATCAGAAACCTGCCCTTATTGACAAACGTGTCCCTAACACGAGGAATGACACCAGACCCACACTCACGAGGTCCACACAGGATGTCACCACCACATCCACCCAGAAAGCACACCCAAACCCACACTGATCAGGAAGCACGACCAAGGACCAGAAGCCAGACCGCAGCTGCAACATTAGCCATTTCAAACCCTCCAATCCATACATGCAGCAGACTGACACCCACTATGAAGATGTAGCACGACCACGAACACGGCCAAACAACAGCAGTGCAGCTCACCAGCTCAAATCCCCTGCAGCACAGACTAGACTGAGCACAACCAAGCCCCCACCAACACAGGACACACCCCAGCCAATCAGAGCACAGAAAACCCCATCCAATCAGAGCACAGCCAAGCTCCCACCCAATCAGTTCAAACCCCACTAGCAGTTAAAAGGAAGAAACAGCTGCGATCACACATTGCTCCCAGAAGCACGGTTGAAGCCTGAAGATGACGAATGAGACTTCGTCAAACGCCGCCAAGACACTTCCAATTTTACACGGAGAAAACCCAACAACCAAAGACCTATATACAAACACCGTGAAAACCTCAGAAAACAAATATATATATATATATATATATATATATATATATATATATATATATATATATATATATATATATATATATATATATATATATATATATATATATATATATATATATATATATATATATATATATATCTTTATTCGGGTTTTCTCCCGGGTAAAATGGGAAGTGTCTTGGTGATGTTCCGACGAAGTCTCATTTGTCATCTTCAGGCTTCAGCTTCGTGCTTCTGGGAGCAATGCTGAAGCCTGAAGATGATGAATGAGACTTCGTCGAAACATCACCAAGACACTTCCAATTTTATGTGGGAGAAAACCCGAATAACCAAAGACGTACACACACACACACACACACACACACACACACACACACACACACATATGTGGTTTCAGACTTCTGAATCTAACCTATGGCAGATCCAAGAACTGACATGATCCAACACTGCTTATAGCAATAGCAATAACACTTAAGACTTATATACCGCTTCACAGTGCTTTACAGCCCACTCTAAGTGGTTTACAGTGTCAGCATCTTGCCCCCAACAATCTGGCTCCTCATTTGACTGACCTTGGAAGGATGGAAGGTTGAATCAACCTTGAGCCTGGTGAGATTCGAACTGCCAAATTGCAGGCAGCTGGCAGTCAGCAGAAGTAGCCTGCGGTACTGCATTCTAACCACTGCGCCACCACAGCTCTTATCTTTCTCAGATCAAGCAAATGCTTTCAACTGCCTATTATTTAATTAATTTAATTTATTGAAGGGCTGCAAACTTTTGCGAGGGTTTTTTTTTTTTAACTCTCTCATATCCTTCTTCTATTACACTATTGTCCAGAGAGACAACTCTAATGAAACAAAAAAAGGAACAGCCCATTATTTGAGATCCTTTGCCATTTCAAATAAGTCACATTCCTCCGGTTTACCTGGTCTGGCAAACTTGAGATGAGATGAAGAACACTTCCAGTTGTGTTCAGTTAACTTAGAAACATGGTACTGGAAGAAATGTCCATGTGGGTTCAGTTTCAAGTGGGGAGAAAGACACTAGAAACATGATGGCTGTTTGGAAAGATGGTTTTTAATGGTGGACATGACCACATGGTTTGAGATCCTGGGCAAAAAGCACATGGGAGAGGGAGGGAGGGAGGGAGGGAAAGAGAGAGAGAGAGAGAGAGAGAGAGAGAGAGAGAGAGAGAGAGAGAGAGAGATGTACACCCTCTCTTGGGCTCCACCTTAGAGTTTCCTGTTCCTTGTATAAGAAATGTATCCCATTGGCTGTCACTCCCAGGGGGCAGGGGTCTTAGCTAACTTTATAGGCTGTCTGTGTCTCAGGCTTTGTTGAGCCTTGCTGGGTGATGTAATCTTCCCAGGTGCCATGTGGTGAGATGGATAGAGAGCTAATCCTATCATGTCCTGAGGGCCATGTCTTCATCCCATCACCCTGGAGCTGAAGTGAGGGGCAGGGAGCTGCAGGGAGCTGCTTTGTCTTTAAAAATATGTTTCTCCTTTTCTCAACCACGGAAATATAATATTCTGCCTCTTTAATATTTCGTAGACTATTTCATTCTTCCAAGAGTGGGGTGGGTGCTAACTTTCTACAATAGGATATCAATCAACAAATGAACAAATAAAAGCTGGATAAATCGTAACCGCTCAATATTTGGTTTGGTCTTCCTTGGTCCTTGCAATGCTAGCTCAGCCTTTAAAAAATATGATCACTCAGATTCTCAAAGACAACTTTTCTCTCCTTTTATTAACTCGAGAAACTGGAAATCATTTGTAGCTTTTGATATTATTGTTATGTATAGACTAGTGTAAGTATATGTGTTCTTTAGAATTTTGGAGCTTTTTTAAACTAAATAATAACAATTAAGAACCAAACTAGTGAAACAAACTTCCATTTTAAATTATTAAAGCATAAATAAGGTACTTGAAGAAAGTTTAATAAAAAAGAAAGGGAAATGCAAGGAAAATGCAGCACAATTAAAATGCTAATCTTTCCTTATTTTTCTGCAATATCAAAACAGTCGCATTATATTTATACAAATGATTATAATTCCCTCCTTTTTCCCCCCAAAAGAATTAAACCTAGACTATAGATATCTAACTTCTCTACTGATACAAAGAAAAGTCCAAAATATTCCATTATGCCACATTTTTAGTGCCTGGTACATATGCAACTTTCAAAGATTAGAGTCATTGATTTGTAATAGGCCTAGAATAATAGGTCTGCTATATGTATATGATAGATATGTATATGATCACATGAAGATCACTTTTGCATATTTATTCCCCTATACATGTACATCATTTAGAACAACTGCAGATAATGGACTTTGGGGAGAGATTCATAAATACTATAAAAACAATTTACGATAGACAATCAGCTAAGATAATGATGAATGGAGAAATGACAGAAAACGTTAACATAACGAAGGGTACAAGACAAGGATGTCCTTTATCTCCATTGTTATTTATTTTGACTTTAGAAGTTTTAAGTAGTAATATTAGGCAAAATGAAGAGATAAAAGGGATGAAAATTAAAAAAGAAGAGTATAAATTGCAAGCTTTTGCTGGCGATCTAGTATTTATTTTGGAAGAACCTCAGACAACCGGCCCCAAATTATTAGAACAAATAGTTATGGAAAGATGTCTGATCTAAAAGTAAATAAAGAAAAAATGAAAATATTGGTGAAAAATATCACAGAAAAAACGAAAAAGAGAGATAAAAGAGAAATTAGATATACAAGTTGTGAAAAAAAGTCAAATATTTAGGAATATACTTAACGTCAAGATGTGAAGCGATAAAAGACGATAACTATTATAAACATGTACATCATTAAAGGTGATTTGGGGGGAAAAATTACACACAGACATACTAATATGAAGACCTGGGGGGAAAAAAATCTAAAACTTTGTCTCATTTTGAATTATAGTTAGCAGTTCTCAGAATCAAAGATATCGAGAACAGAATATCATGTCCATAAAATAATGATGTAAGCGATAAACAGGGTCTGTTATTTTCCAGTTAGGAAAGTTAGCATTGCTCTAAGATATGACTGTGGGATTATAGATTAGAGCTGAGATAGTGTGAAGGAACAGATTTTGGCTCTACAGAGGCTGCTAAATCATAAATCTTAACATCCTTCACTGCTGGATCGGTCTTTGGGGCTCCCGGGAATATACCAGCAATATTAGGAGGGGTGTATATTTCAGTCCTATAGACATGAACATTAGCATTAACATCATGTTATAAGTACACTGTAGATTCTCCATCCACAACTTTTTTTTTTTCATGCTGGACACAGGAGGGAAGCATATAACAAAGCGATGTAAAGAAAAATTGAAATATCTGATTTTGTACCTGGCGGGAGAAAAGAAAAAGACAAGAACTCCAGCTTGTCGCTTTTTTTTCATTAATCTCCATGTTGGTCTTCCCTTGGAGTCGATAGTAACATCTGCCATGACAGGTTAAAAAATATTAGCCGATACTCACCTCTTCCCCCCCCCCCCATGACAGGTTAAAAAACAGGCAAACTGATCTAACTGAAATCTTTCACAGAGATATATTTTGGGTCACAGTGTAGAAGATTTTCTAATTGTGTTTGCTTGGGAAGCAAGACCTGCATTTTAAGTGCCTGATTTGAGAGTGAAAAGACAAACAGCGCTGAATTGTTAATGCTGGGGATGTGAATCCAAATTAAGAAAAGGGTTTGGGGGGGGGGTAGGGGCAGGCTGCTTCTCTGTGCAATCCATAGGCTTTTAAAAATACATCAGTTACCAAATAAAAAATGTTCATTCATGTTGTAAACTAGAGAGAATCAATGTTGGCTCATCAGTGTGTGTGACTCAAATCCAGACATTTTAATGAGACATCAGGGTAAAGACAGTAAGTTGGCCAGTGAAGCAGATAAATTTTCCCCCATGAGTTCAGACCAGAAGAAGAAAAAAAAGCTCTCTAGATCCGGGAAAACTTTCGAACGCAGTGAAGATTAACTAGAGCGCATCCTCTTTGTTTTCTAAACACTTCATGGTTTTTCAACATGTTGTAGACTTGGATGATTATCATCTGTGGACATCCATGCATAAAGGGATTATAAACATATACACATGTTTCTATATATGTATACAGTATATATATATATTCATAGGTTTTCATGGGTATAGGTATGTAGATCTTGGCGTATTCAGGTCTTTTTCCCGTATAAGGTTGAGAGTATCTTGGCGATGTTTCGATGAGGTCTCACTCGTCATCTTCAGGCTGGTGCTTACGGCTTCATGCTCGTGTGAGCAAAGCGTGGTTGGAGCTGCCGTCTCTCTATAAATACTGGTGGGGAGGTGGGGAGTGTTGGCTATGTTGCTGTAAGCGGGTTGGTTGGCTGTGTGGTTGCATCTTGATTGGTAGGTGGAGTGGGTGTTTGCAGATTAGTTGGCTGTTTCGTAGCATTCTGTGTGGGTGTGGTCCTAGTTGTGTGCCCATTAATCTTTTGTGTTGTAACGTCCTGGGTAATGGGCTGTGTGGAAACATCCTGAATTCTGGGAATGTGACCTCCTGTAGTGGTAATGGGCTGTGTGGAAAAGTCCTGAGTTCTGGGAATGTGCAAACACCCACTCCACCTACCAATCAAGATGCAACCACACAGCCAACCTGCCTTCCATTGAGGACCCCTCACATCCTGGACATACACTGTCTCAACTCCTACCCTCAAAATGACACTACAGAGCACTGCACACCAGAACAATTAGACACAAAGACAGTTTTTTTCCCCAAACACCATCACTCTGCTTAAGATTAATTCCCACAACACTGTCAAATAATTTACCAAGACTGTATCACTATTATTCTTCTCTTCCTAACTAGTATCTATCTCTTCCCACTTATTACTATAACTATGTTTCTTGTATCTTTCAATTTATATTGTTTTTATTTGTTTCCTATGCAATTTGATAGCTTATTAGTAACCTGGACTATGACTAAGTGTTTATCTTTTTATTTTTGATGAATGTATTTTATTCTCCTTATGTACAGTGAGAGCATATACACCAAAGACAAATTTGTTATGTGTCCAATCACACTTGGCCAATAAAGAATTCTATTCTATTCTATTCTATTCTATTCTATTCTATTCTATTCTATTCTATTCTATTCTATTCTATTCTATTCTATTCATTCCATTCCATTCCATTCCATTCCATTCCATTCCATTCCATTCCATTCTATTGAAGTTCTGTCTCCTACCATGTTTACAGAGACCATGAAAGATCTTTATGTTACCTATTTGTAAATAGGTAATGTAGCCAGAGACATGTTAGACAAATACATGGGAATTTATGTAGATGGTTAGCACTCACCCCCATGAAAGAATGAAATATTTTGAAGAATATTTAAAAAGGCAGAATATAATATTTCCCTAAATGAGAAGTGGAGAAACATGTTTTCCTTAAAAGACAGAAAACAGGCTCAATCTCCCTTCCCCTCCAGCAGACTTTTGTGCCCATTGGGAAAGACTGGGCCAGCCTATCTACAAAACAAAATACCTTCAGTTCCAAAGTGAAGGGATTAAGACATTACCCTCCAGGACATAATAGGATTAGCCCATTAGCAGCAGAGCTCACTACATTGCACAATCTCCTAAGGATGTTGCATCAGAGTCCAAACTTCAACCAAATTTAGCTCAGACAACTTACAGAGCTAGCTATGACCCCTACGACAGCCAATAGAATACATGTTCTTGCACAGGAAAAGGAAGTTCAAGTGCAAAGCCAAAGAGAAGGTATAAATACCCACTACTCTCAACTTGGGTCATGGGTGGCTCAGGCTGTAAGAATCCTGTTATTAAACACAGCTGCTTGCAATTACTGCAGGCTCGAGTCCCACCAGGCCCAAGGTTGACTCAGCCTTCCATCCTTTATAAGGTAGGTAAAATGAGGACCCAGATTGTTGGGGGGGGGCAATAAATTGACTTTGTATATAAATATACAAATAGGATGAGACTATTGCCTTACACAATGTAAGCCACCTGAGTCTTTGGAGAAGGGCGGGATATAAATGTAAATTAAAAACAAAAACAAAAAAAAACTTCATGAGGTCAGCTGCCCAGAACCATGTATTTGGTGGTACTGCTTCACCATTGAACACTCTTTCCAATCGGCCTCTAGCCTCCATTTTGTCTCCAGTGCCTGTAGTGGGATTGGAATGGAGATTTTACAATATCCTTCCCCCATGAGTGGGGTGGGAATGGGGATTTTGCAGTATCCTTCCCCTGGAGTAAGGTGAGAATGGGAATTTTGCAGTATCTTTCCCCTTGAGTGGGGTGGGAATGGAGATTTTGCAGTATCCTTCTCCTGGAGTGGGGTGGGAATGGAGATTTTGCAGTGTCCTTCCCCTGGCATGCCCCTAAGCCACACCCACAGAACCTGTAGTAAAACAAATTGGATTTCACCACTGATTTCTTTAATATATTCTCTTGTGCATTCATATAGTTAGATTTCAACAAATATATATATATATAGATTTCAACAAATATATATATATATATATATATTGCACAGGATGGAATAGTTGAGATGAAATTTCCTAAACAGAAGTCTTTTTTATTCTGTAGAATTTATTACCCGGCTATACTAACCACTGAGATGTGGGGGTGGAAGTTCTCTTGAAGATATTTTTCACCCCATTTTGTTTTTAATTTTATTTTAATTTCTATTTTTAATAATAAAAAAATGAGTGGTTCGGATGTAGTATTCAAGGCGAACTCTGCTCACAGTCAGGAATTCAAACCGGATGGGCTCGAGGTTGACTCAGCCTTCCATCCTTCTGAGGTTGCTAAAATGAGTGTCCAGATTGTTGTGGGCAAAATATTCTGATGTAAACCACTCACAGACTGCTGTCAAACACTTTGGAAGTCTAAGTGCTATTGCTATTGCTATTTGGATATGTCTAGTCTCATGGAAAGAAGGATTAGAGGTGACATGACAGCAAGGTTCCAATATTTGAAGGGCTGCCACAAAGAAGAGGGCAGGTCAACCTATTCTGAAGGCTGGACAAGAAGCAATGGAGAAAAACTAATCAAGGAGAGAAGCAACCTAGAATTAAGGAGAAATTTCCTGACAGTTAGAACAATTAATCAGTGGGACGGCTTGCCTTCAGAAGTTGTGGGTGCTCCATCATTGGAGATTTTTTAAGAAGAGACTTGACAGCCATTTGTCTGAAATGGATAGAGTCTCCTGCTTGAACAGGGGTTTTATTTATTTATTTGTTTGTCTGTCTGTCTGTTTGTTTGTTTGTCACAACAGTATATATAAGCATAAGCATGAAATAACTATGAATTTGATATAATCAAAGGGAACATTAGGACAGGAACTGTAGGCACCCTGGTGCTCTTATGCACGCCCCTTACAGACCTCTTAGGAATAGGGTGCAGTCAATAGTAGATAGTTTTTGGTTAAAGCCTTGGGGATTTTGGGAAGAGACCACAGAGTCAGATAGTGCATTCCAGGCATTAACAACTCCGTTTCTGAAGTCATATTTTCTGCAATCAAGATTGGAGCGGTTCACTTTAAATTTATATCTATTGTGTGCTCGTGTATTGTTGCGGTTGAAGCTGAAGTAGTTTTCAACAGGAAGAAAATTGTAACAGATAATTCTATGAGTTAAACTCAGGTCGTGCCGAAGGCAGCGGAGTTCTATATTTTCTAAACCCAGGATTTCAAGTCTGGTGGCATAAGGTATTTTGTTTTGATTAGAGGAGTGGAGACCTCTTCTTGTAAAATATTTCTGGACACGCTCAATTGTATTAATGTCCAAAATGAGGTGTGGGTTCCAGACAGGCGAGCTGTATTCAAGAATTGGTCTAGCAAATGTTTTGTATGCTCCGGTTAGTAGTGTAAGTAGGGTTGGACTAGAAGACCTCCAAGGTCCCTTCCAACTCTGTTATACTATTGGTTCTTATTTTTCTCACCCACATTCACAAATTTACAGTCCAGGAAAAGAGACACAGAGGCTAGGAGTACCAAAATGTATCTGATATATTTTACTAGTTCCTCCTCCTGGATTACATTGATGTATCATAGAGATTTAGCCACTTACACCTAACCAGGCAGTTTCATATCACAGCATGAATTCTGGGCAGTTAATAATCCTGTGCTTTATAAAGGTCATCTGAAGTTTTAAATTTGCGTAGATGAAATGTGTGGTATTATGAAAGAAGGCTGCAGGTCTGTGAACATTTTGGGGATAATTTCCTTCCTCTCTGTATGATTTATATGCATGTGGAAGATAACTTAATTCTCAAGAGATGGTCGAGTAATTTATTTTCTAGCTACTGAACTAAAACTGGACAATAATTTATCTGACTTTTAGCATGAGACTGCAGCCAAAGCAGAAATGACATTGAGTGATAACCACAAGTTGCCTTTTTACTGTTTATCTTTAGCTTGAGGCATTTAAGCATTTTCTTTGCAAAGCCAAATTATTTCCCTCCTCCTTTCCCTCCCTCTCTTTTAAAATGTTCCTGCGATTTCCCCCTGGTCAGATATTAAACAGGAACCAAATGAACAGGAATCATTGCTGACTGATTTTATTCTTCTTAAAAAAAAAAAATGCAACTTCAATTGGAGAGCTCAAGACCTGCAATAAAAAAGAAGAAATTACCCCGACATTTTCAGGTGCCTAGCACAACCCAATGCTTATCTTTTTTTTTCGCTGCCATTTCCCCATAACCCACATATTTTATTCCACACCGAATTCAATTTTCAGTGCCTTGCAGTTAGAAACACCCTGGTTTCAAAGTGCCATCCTTCTGATTTTTGTTTTTACCAATATAATTTTCTAAAAAAAAAAGATAGTGATGGACCATAAACAAGATGTCTATATTGCCTAAATTCTGTTGGTTGGAAGGAAGTCGTGCACCATTAAAAATTGCATCATTGAAGATGGAAGATACAATTATTCTGTTTTGAGTCGTTGACATCTGTACACGCAATTGCAATACCACTTAGACATATATATCATTTCACAGGGCTTTACAGCCCTCTCTAAGTGGCTTACAGTGTCAGCATATTGCCCAAAACAATCTGGGTCCTCACTTTACCGACCTCAGGAGGATGGAAGGCTGAGTCAAACTTGGTGACAGCCTGGTGACATTCGAACAGCCAAATTGTAGGCAGCCGGCAGTCAGCAGAAGTAGCCTGTAATACTGCATTCTAACCACTGTGCCAGCATGGCTCATGTATGAATAATAAAACCTAGGTAGACATTAGGACCTTATTCATATTTGCATATAAAAAATTTCCTAATGGATTCTAGCTACCTTGAATAAAAAGTAGCATTATCTAAAGCCCCAAATTCTAGATGATTTTAGGCAAAACATCGATTAGCTGCAAAACTTACTGTAAGATCAGGGACAGACATTTAAATGGATATATTTTGAAGTTGTTTTCACCACCTCTTTTCATACATCTAAAGATGCTTCCAATTTGGATCACAGCTGTCCAAACTCCAAACAAGGAAATTGAAATCTTAATTCATGTCTCATGGTGCTATTACAGTGGTCCCTCAACTGCTTTGAAACTCATCCAGTTTGGTACTCAACGCATTTTGACACAAAAATGTTATCCTAGTACTCATTCATTGTTTGATACTCAATGCACAAGCTAAAACTTGTTAGGGTTGGAGGCCATGTGACTCACTACTGTACGTTATTCCTTATGGGGGGAAATTATTTGGTATTCATCATTTTTGGTACTCATTATACCTCCCAGAACCAATTAAGGATGAGTACCAAGGTACCACTGTATATGATAGAATGGTGTGGTTTGAAATTGACACAGCTCTTGAACGAGCATGCTTGAACATTACATACCAAGAAAGGCTACATATAATTCTTACTAAAGAGGAAAGGGTGAGAATTTGCTCAACTCATAAAGGAACTTCATATATATTACCATATTTTTCGGCGTATAAGACACACCTTTCCCCCCCAAAAAAGAGGGTGAAAATCTGGGTGCATCTTATACTCTGGATGTAACCCCATCCAGCTTCTCAAACGGAGGTTTCAGAGGCTGAAAAAAGCATCAGAAACTAAGCTTCACGAAATAAGTCCCCAAATAGAGCTTCAGAAAAAAAAAAGCCCCAAACAGAGCTTCAGAGGCTTTTTTTCCGAAGCTGTTTCGGAGGCTTTCAGAGGCAGGAAAAAAAAGCAAAAAAAAAAAAAAAAAAGCAAGGCACAGAGCTCACAACCAAGGAACTTGTTGCTAAAATTTACTTCTGGGAACAGCTATTCCCAGGTAAGAGGTATTTCCGGGAGGCCAATCCACCTGCCAATCAGTTTTTTTATTTTCCTCCCCAAAAAGGGCATCTTATAAGGCACGTCTTGTACTCCGGTGCCTCTTATACACTGAAAAATACGGTAAGTTCCTCATCATTGTCTGTAACAGACAATGACGAGAACAATAAATGAAGCAACGGTTGTCATTCTGTATATTGCAGGTATATCGGAACATCTCAGGAGGATCTTCAGCCAACATAACATGCATGCACACTTCAAACCCAAGAATACACTAAGGCAGAAGCTTGTCCACCCCAAGGCTAAAACACCCAGACAAAAACTGAGCAACATGGAATATGCAGTACAATGCAGCGAGCCATATGCAGATCTGTACATTGGGGAAACAAAACAACCACTTCATAAACGTATGGCACAACACAGGAGAACAAACGTATCAGGACTAGATTCAGCAGTCCATCTGCATTTAAAAGACAAAGACCACTCTTTTGAAGACAACAAAGTCCATATTTTGAACAGAGAGGATCGCTGGTTTGAAAGAGGGGTTTTGACATCTATGTCAAAATTGAACAGCCCTTTCTCAACAGAGGGGGAGGGATCTGACATCATCTATCTCCAATCTAGAACACAGTCCTTTCAACAGTTCAAAGAAGGCTCCACACTAATTTGCACCACTCAGGTGACCTCGACGACACAGATAAACCTCCAGGTGACCTTAACGACCCGCTAAAAGAATGCAAATGTTCAGTTGTCTGCAAGGAGTATAAATCCTTCCATTCCCCCACCATCCAGTCAGAGCTGAAGAAGCTTCTTGGATGAGAAGGGAAACGTCTTCAAAGAAAAACCAGAATTGTCCAATTGCCTCTTGAAAAAATGCACCTTTGGGATAACCATGACCTGGATGACTGAGTATCTCCATAGGCATTCAAAGATATGGGATCTGCAGTGATATGCTACTATTCCTTGTCCACATTTTTCTGCTGATCAATGATCATGGTAAATAAATGAATTACCAATTAAATGCCGTGAATAAAAATTGTGGTAGAAGTGATTCCCAAGACAGAATGAATGCATTCTACCACTGCTCAAGATACCTCTCTGTCTTCTTCACCCATGCTAGGTATGAAGTAGAAATGAATGAATTAGGAATTATTTTGGTATACAGTTGATAACAGTGAACTCATAAGAACCCAGTTTAAATATTAAGAGTTTTCTAAAGTTAGACAAGAGAATGCAAGTAGCCCATTTTCCATGACAATCACATCTTAAATCAGAAAAAGACGCTCTAGAAGCCATCAAAATAATTGCAACGTCTTTGATGAACAAGACATTAAAACCATTTTATTACTATTATATGGCTGATTTACTATTGAGAGATGGTTTTTTTATTACTGAATAGGATTCATGCTGTCAATCTGCCTTAATGTTTATTTTTCCCTAGTATCTTACAATTTTAGAGTAAGTTGAAGGAATCCAATCAATCACAATATACTTAAGATCATAGTATTACGATTTCATTAACCTAAATTTCATTAGTATTACAATTTCATTATAACGTAAATGTTATGCCAATGTTTCAAAAAGTATGTTGCATTTAAGAAATACCATCTAAATGCTTGAGGTGGTGTGTATCAGGGGTGAAATTCAGCAGGTTCTGACAAGTTCTGGAGAACCGGTAGCAGAAATTTTGAGCAGTTCAGAGTACCGGTAGCAGAAATTTTGAGTAGTTCAGAAAACCGGCAAATACTACCTCTGGCTGGCCCCAGAGTGAGGTGAGAATGGAGATTTTTGCAATATCCTTCCCCCCAGGAGTGGGGAGGGAATGGGGATTTTGCAGTATCCTTCCCCTGGAGTGGGGTGGGAATGGGGATTTTGCAATATCCTTCCCCTGGAGCGGGGTGGGAATGGGGATTTTGCAATATCCTTCCCCTGGAATGGGGTGGGAATGGAGATTTTACAGTATCCTTCCCCTGGAGTGGGGTGGGAATGTGGGTTTTACAGTATCCTTCCCCTGGAGTGGGGTGGGAATGGAGATTTTGCAGTATCCTTCTCCTGCTGTGCCCACCAAGCCACGCCCACCAAGCCATGCCCACAGAATCAGTAGTAAAAAAAAAATGGATTTCACCACTGATGTGTATGTATGTATGTATGCATGCTTGTATATATGTATGTATGAATATATATGAATAATATAATATATATATATGAACAATATAACCTTGAACTACACCACCTACTGTCTGACTTAAGCATAGTACACAAAATTATCTGCTACAACGTCTTACCTGTCAATGACTACTTCAACTTCAAATGCAATAATACACAGGCAAACAATAGATACAAACTCAAGGTAAACCTTTCCAAACTCGACTGCAGAAAATACAACTTCAGCAACAGAGTGGACAACTGGATTGCTCTAACCTGACTCCATTGTTATTTCCTCAAACCTCCACAGCTTCAACCTTAAACTGTCTACCGTGGACCTCACCCCATTCCTAAGAGGTCTGTAAGGGGGCGTGCATAAGCGCACCAGCACGCCTACCGTCCATGTCCTACTGTCCCCATTTATTTGTCCTCATTTTATGTTCATGTCCATGTTTATACCGATACCTGTTATCTCGTATATGTTTGACAAACTAAACAAAATAAAGTAAAATAAATAAAAGAATGATATGATAGAACTCTTGCGTTTGGATAACCTTTTTGTTTATTCACTGGTGTTCAAACACAAATACAGAAATGTTAGCATATCAACCAAGAGTTAAGAAAAATGCTACAGTACAACAAAGGGTAATTTTAGTCAGATCTGGTTTTTTCCTAATATGATTGTGCAAATGTCATATTGAACGGACATGTTGAACATCAATCACTAAAGCTTTTGTATTATCTTCATATACTGTTGTATTTTTAAGGTACTATATTGATGACATTTTGTATCTCTTGTTTACCTAGTAAATTCTGAAGGACAACATTTCTCGAATATTGAATTTACAGAGGAAAAAGTTTGGGGATTCCCCCCCCCCAAAAAAAATATATATATTATTTTGAGGGTTTTTTTTTAAAGTAAAATAATATGAGCCCTGTACCTGGATGCATTTCTCATTCTTTATTTTTTCATTACAGCTGAAAATGAACATGTGATACTATTTTGATCAGCTAAAAGTGATGGTGAAATATTACTCAGTGTGATAAGAAAATCTTCCTTAATGCAAAATGACAGCAATATTGATCCTCTGTTAACAGGATCCTAATTCTATCCCTGCTGGCACTCAGGAATCACTAAGTTTCTAACATGATGCTTCAATAACATCTCAGCGTATAAGAACCTTAAGAAATTGAAACCGTAAAGAGCCAATGAGGCGTAACAATTAAAACATTGGAATGACACTGTGACCATGTGTCTGCAAGGGTGGTGCTATGGTCACGACTTCGAGGACAGGTCATAAATCATTTTTTCTGAGGAAGCTGTAACTTTTCACCATTGTTAAATCAACGGTTTTAAGTCAAGGACTATCTATAGCCCCATGGCTCTATGAAATGAACATAGGACATCTAAAGGAAAGGAAAGGAAAGGAAAGGAAAGGAAAGGAAAGGAAAGGAAAGGAAAGGAAAGGAAAGGAAAGGAAAGGAAAGGAAAGGAAAGGAAAGGAAGATAGAAGAAGGCAAGGCAAGGCAAAGAAGACAGAAAAAGCAAAGCAAAGCAAAGCAAGAAGGCAAGGCAAGGCAAAGAAGATAGAGGAAGGGAAGGGAAAGGAAGGGAAGGGAAGGGAAGGGAAGGGAAGGGAAGGGAAGGGAAGGGAAGGAAAGGAAAGGAAAGGAAAGGAAAGGAAAGGAAAGGAAAGGAAAGGAAAGGAAGATAGAAGAAGGCAAGGCAAAGAAGATAGAAAAAGCAAAGCAAAGCAAGAAGTCAAGGCAAGGCAAGGCAAGGCAAGGCAAGGCAAGGCAAGGCAAGGCAAGGCAAGGCAAGGCAAGGCAAGGCAAGGCAAGGCAAGGCAAGGCAAGGCAAGGCAAGGCAAGGCAAGGCAAGGCAAGGCAAGGCAAGGCAAGGCAAGGCAAGGCAAAGAAGATAGAGGAAGGGAAGGGAAAGGAAAGGAAAGGAAGGGAAGGAAGGAAAGGAAGGGAAGGGGAAGGGGAAGGGGAAGGAAAGGAAAGGAAAGGAAAGGAAAGGAAAGGAAAGGAAAGGAAAGGAAAGGAAAGGAAAGGAAAGGAAAGGAAAGGAAACGAAAGGAAAGGAAAGGAAAGGAAGGGAAAGGAAGATAGAAGAAGGCAAGGCAAGGCAAAGAAGACAGAAAAAGCAAAGCAAAGCAAAGCAAGAAGGCAAGGCAAGGCAAAGAAGATAGAGGAAGGGAAGGGAAAGGAAGGGAAGGGAAGGGAAGGGAAGGGAAGGGAAGGGAAGGGAAGGGAAGGAAAGGAAAGGAAAGGAAAGGAAAGGAAAGGAAAGGAAAGGAAAGGAAGATAGAAGAAGGCAAGGCAAAGAAGATAGAAAAAGCAAAGCAAAGCAAGAAGTCAAGGCAAGGCAAGGCAAGGCAAGGCAAGGCAAGGCAAGGCAAGGCAAGGCAAGGCAAGGCAAGGCAAGGCAAGGCAAGGCAAGGCAAGGCAAGGCAAGGCAAGGCAAGGCAAGGCAAGGCAAGGCAAGGCAAAGAAGATAGAGGAAGGGAAGGGAAAGGAAAGGAAAGGAAGGGAAGGGAAAGGAAAGGAAGGGAAGGGAAGGGAAGGGAAGGGAAGGAAAGGAAAGGAAAGGAAAGGAAAGGAAAGGAAAGGAAAGGAAAGGAAAGGAAAGGAAAGGAAAGGAAAGGAAAGGAAAGGAGGTTCTCTTGGCCTATGCTGATATAATTTTAATTCTAAGCTTCCTTCTAAAAAATAACTATCCAGACTGAAACGCTTTGGCAACATCTTGTAAGGCATTTGGTCCATTGTGGAAGCTGCATGTTCTCCCCACGTGGGTGGATTGGATTCTGTTCCAGGAACACAACTGCCAATGCTTCCCTTGCTGCACATACAGAGTTTCACATGTGCAAGTATAAGCATAGACATAAAAACAATAGCATCGAAAGGCACAAAGGCACAGGCACAAACCCAGTTTTAAAATCAAGATGTCTTTTTTGCAATTGCTGCAGCTTCTGAAAGAAGAAAGGAGGAAAGGAGGAGGAGCAAACTTCTACTCTCTTTAGTCTAGGTGCTTTTAAGACAAGTTTGGGTTATTCTTTGAGACAAAAGACATCTTGCCAGCCTGCGCTATCTAGGTTGCTAGGCAGGATATGGAATGCTAAGTGACATTCAGACCATCAATTTTTAAAGGCTCAGATGGAGGTTAACAGATTGAAACATAGCAACTTGATTTCCACAGAGACTGAAAGGTGAGTTTTTGTGCCCATAAAATTGGCCAAGGCCACTGAATGGATTTTGTAACAATCAGCAAGAAATAAAGTTACGTTTTGCAATATGTTTTGCGAACCTAATTTTCATATGTATTTCAAGGAATCTTCTGAAGGTGGGGTCGGCAAATGTAAGTGTAGATATGCAAAGAAGAGCTTTGTCCCAATCGACCAAAGTTAAATGGGTTTTCTCATTTTAATTTTTTTTAAATAATGTATATAAATAAATTATATAAATAATATAAAGTAGGAAATTAAAAAAAAGACAAGGTAAGTATAAAGTAAGAAAAAAAAAGAAAATCACAGAGGCAGCTAAAAGTACAAGAAAGGAAAAAAAGTAAAAGAACAAAATATTTTTTTAAAGGGCTATTGAAGTTATTTACAAGTTAGAAGTGCAGTTATAAATTTACCCTTTTCTCTAAAGTTACACCTCTCTCTTCTTTCTAGAATCTAATTTCTACAGTCTAATTGTCATCATCAATTCATTTTATTATTATTCATCAATTAATCATTATTGATATAAAAATCAAATCAAATAAATAAAATAAATAAATAAATAAATTTTTTTCTTGTTTTCTGCAAAAAGTTCATAAGGAATTTCTAGTCAACAATAAATGCAGATATTTCTCTGCTGAAAGAAGTCAATTTAGCCATCTCAGTGAGTTCCATCCTCTTTACCCTTCATTTGAGGCATTGTCAGATATTTTCTTCTTCGTGCATACAATAATCTCACTACAGCTGTCATACAAAAACAAAATCCCATGACTTTTCCAACTGTTTGCCCATCAGTCCCAAAAGAAAGATCTCTGGTCTCTATTAATTTTTAAAATACTCAGAATCACAGTACATCTGGGCTGCATAATCAGAGGGATAGAATCAAAATCACGTGAAGTGTTAATACCACTTTATAATGTCTTGGTAAGGCCACACTTAGAATACTGCATTCAGTTTTGGTCACCATGATGTAAAAAAAAAGATGTTGAGACTCTAGAAAGAGTGCAGAGAAAAGCAACAAAGTTGAACAGGGGACCTGAGGCTAAAACATATGAAGAACGGTTGCAGGAACTGGGTATGTCTAATTTGATGAAAAGAAGGACTGGGGAGACATGATAGCAGTGTTCCAATATTTCAGGGGTTACCACAAAGAAGAAGGAGTCAAAATATTCTCCAAAGCACCTGAAGGCAGGACAAGAAGCAATGGGTGGAAACTAAACAAGGAGAGAAGCAATTTAGAACTAAGGAGAAATTTCCTGACAGTTAGAACAATCTATCAGTGGAAAAACTTGCCTCCAGAAGTTGTAAATGCTCCAACACTGGAAGTTTTTAAGAAGATGTTGGATAACCATTTGCCGAAAGTGGTGTAAGGTTTCCTGCCTGGGCAGGGGGTTGGACTAGAAGACCTCCAAGGTCCCTTCCAACTCTGTTATTATTATTATTACATATTTGAATCCAAATTTTCTACCATTTTTATACACCCATCAAACTTGATAAAAAAAGAAGTCTCTTCTTGTCGCTCATGTTTCCAACAGAATTTGAAATGCATTTACATATTCTAGATCTGGTGACATATCTAGTGGCGGGATTCAAATAATTTAACAACCAGTTCTCTGCCCTAACTGGCTGGGTAGGTGTGGCCATGGTGGGCTTGGCCATGGGGTGTGACAGGCAGCACTTAGCCGCCTGCACTCCCTGGGAGCAAAAGTGGGCCGTGGGGAAGGGAAGCCCCCGTGCCTCATTTTGGGCCTAGTAGGCCTCCCTGCACTTATCTGGGAGCCAAAATGAGGTGTGTGGGGACTCCTGGAAGGGGCAGAGTGGGGAAAGCAAGTAATTTAACAACCAGTTCATCCGAATCGACCCAAACTAGCTGAATACCACTACTGGACATATCCCAACAGTGCATTATTGTGAGAAATACAATAATGGTAAATCCCATAAAAAGGTAACGGCAACCATGAACAAGTGTAAAGCAGGTTTATTTCAAAAAGATATATATTAAAAAAAACTTTTGCAAAAGGGTTCTCCGCAAGGGAGAGAACGTCCGACAACTCCTAATACATGGTTTAAATACATTTTCAGACAATCAACAGGGCAATGACAATGCCCCCACCTGTCATTGTTCTTCATACATTATATAACATTTCTGGCTTATTCAGCACCATCTTCTTCCTCTAGAAAGTCCCCCCGAGATCATACTTCCCCCTTATGTCATTTGCAGAGCAATTAAATGGAATTTGACTTTGCTTAGGTCAGCCTGTCCTGCTCAACAGGTAGAAACATTTTTTTTTATTTATTTAATTTTGTCAAGACAATATATACAAGCATAACACTAAAACATTATATAATGTATAAACAAATATATGAGGAGAAACAAGGAAGTATAAGCATATATATATATATATAGGGAAAGAAACAAAAGGACAGGAATGGTAGGCACGTTTGTGCTCTTATGCACGCCCCTTAGAGTCCTCTTAGGAATGGGGTGAGGTCAACAGTGGATAGATTTTGTTTAAAGCTTTTGGGGTTATGAGAAGAGACCACAGAGTCAGGTAATGCATTCCAAGCACAGATAATTCTGTTACAGAAATCATATTTTCTGCAATCCAAACTGGAGCGGTTGACATTAAGTTTAAATCTATTGGAAGCTCTTGTGTTATTGTAGTTGAAACTGAAGTAGTCGTTGGCAGGAAGGACGTTACAACGGATGATTCTATGAGCCAAAACCAGGTCCTGTCGAAGGCGACGGAGTTCCAAGTTTTCTAACCCCAGGATTTCAAGTCTGGTGGAATAAGGTATTTTGTTGGTTGCGGAGGAGTGGAGAACTCTTCTCGTAAAATACCTCTGGACACGCTCAACTGTACTGATGTCAGAAATATGGTATGGATTCCAGACAGGTGAGCTGTAATCAAGAATTGGCCTAGCAAATGTTTTATATGCTCTGGTCAGCAGTGTGGTGTTCTTGGAAAAGGAACTACGCAGGATTAGGTTAGCAACTCTTAGAGCCTTTTTTGCTATGTAGTTGCAGTGGGCTTTGACACTTAGATCATTAGATATGAGAACTCCAAGGTCTTTGACAGGGTGGGGGTCGTCTGTAAGGTAGTGACCATCAAGCATGTACTTAGTGATTAGGTTCTTTTTACCATCATTTTATGGCCTGTTTCCTCAGAACAGGCGTTACACAAACTTCCCCTTATTAAATGTCTTACACCGCTAAAATAGCTCAGGTTAACTCAGCTTATAGGAAGAGTACAATATGGAGTTGCTTAGGCTATATTCTTTACAGGAATAATCCCAGGAACACTTCCATTTCTCACAATTATTTTATAAAAATTGTCTTTAAAATTATAAACTGCAATCCTTTCAACCCGTGGTCGGATTCAACCAGTTTGTACCACTTCAGGAGAACCGGTTGTTAACTTTCTGAGCAGTTGGTTGAACTGGTTGTTGGAAGAAATCATCAGGGCAGAGAACCGGTTGTTAAATAATTTGAATCCCACCACTGCTTTCAACCACATATTTTCCTTTGTTAGATTTAGATTAGATTTATTAGATTTTTATACCACCCTTCTCCCGAAGGACTCAGGGCGGTTCACAGCCAGAATAAAACAATAATTATGTGCACAATAAAACAACAATAATAAAAAACTTATTGAATATAAGGCCAAAATTAAAAACCATTAAAAACCATAAAAACCCCATAAAATTTACATCCAAATATTAAAAGTTACTAAAAATTTCTATGCCAGTCCTGCGCGAATAAATAGGTATGTCTTCAACTCGCGGCGGAAGGTCCAAAGGTCAGGCAGTTGACGGAGTCCTGGGGGAAGTTCATTCCCGAGGGAGGGAGTCCCCACAGAGAAGGCCCTTCCCCTGGGGGCCACCAGCCGACATTGCTTGGCGGACGGCATCCTGAGGAGTCCCTTTCTGTGAGAGCGCACGGGTCAGTTGGGAGGCAATCGGTAGCAGTAGGCGGTCCCGTAAGTAACCCGGCCCCAAGCCATGGAGCATTTTAAAGGTAGCAACCAACACCTTGAAGTGCACCCAAAAGACCACAGGTAGCCAGGGCAGCCTGCGCAGGAGTGGTGTTACATGGGAGCCATGAACGGCTCCTTCTATCACCTCCCTCTATCAGCTGCATTCTGAACCGACTGGAGCCTCCGGGTGCTCTTCAAGGGGAGCCCCATGTAGAGAGCATTGCAGTAATCCAAGCGAGAGGTAACAAGAGCATGTTCCATCTTTATCAAAGTTAAAAGGGTGTTCCACATGGAAATATAGTTAACTTAGGAGCTGGCATTTTCTTATTGAGTTGTAGAGCTGGCCCATCTTCAGCGTTGTCTCAGCTGACGTGCCAAATCTTAAGACAAGCAGAAAAATACCTTTTGCTGGCTCTCTCCTGAGGATTAACAACAGCCTGTTAGGAAGAAATTAAACAGGTGATGTTTGTCCAGGCATTGCATTAACGGATTTGAGCCAAAATGCACAGCTTTGGCTGGAACTGAAACCATGGATGGTAGCTTGAGAATTTGTTGCCTGAAATACCAGCTGAACAAATTTTCTGGATGATATCTTCACCAAGTCTATTCCTGCTGACAAGATTATTTCCTCCTGCTCTGTTGCAAATGCTGTCAGAAATTATTGGGTCTAACTCACACTTATACTTGAATGGTTTGGTTGCCCTTTTGATTTATTCTACTTACTTATCCTCTGAGGCTAATTCTTACAGTAAACTTACAGTAAATTTACAGTAAAGTATGTAAGAAATCAACCAAGAAATGCCCTTGACCTGAATCTATAGGGGAATAAATCAAGACCTCAAATTATTGTTAGGTGGAGCTCAGAGGTGAAATCCAAATTTTTTTTACTACCGGTTCTGTGGGTGTGGCTTGCTGGGCGTGGTGTCTCCATTTCCACCCCACTCCAGGGGAAGGATACTGCAAAATCCCCATTCCCTCCCCACTCCTGGGGGAAGGATATTGCAAAATCTCCATTCCTACCCCACTCTGGGGCCAGCCAGAGGTGGTGTTTGCCGGTTCTCTGAACTGCTCAAAATTTCCGCTACCGGTTCTCCAGAACCTGTCAGAACCTGCTGGATTTCACCCCTGGTGGAGCTCTGTCATAAACCTTTCACTCTTCTGAACTATTTCCTGGCATAGTTTCCATCTTGCTAAGAAGGCATTTGGAAGCTGAACACCTTACCTATAAAGGTGATGGGGGTGGGGTATTAAGTAACTTTGCATTTCCTGACCATCTTACATCCAAGTTCAGATGAAACCATGAGATGATCTTATAAGCCTTGCTGTCTTACTCTTGTCTTACCCTCTGAATTCATATTCTTTTCCTTAATCCATCTATGAGTTGGCTTCAAATAGAGGTTGTGCAGTTTATTTTGAAAGAGATGTCTATCAAACTTTCTACAAAAATGATTACATTCTGCTCAATTGCAAACATTCTCAGAAATCTACTTATTTATTTATGTTTATATATATATATATATATGTTTTCTGAGGTTTTCGCGGGTGTTTGTATGTAGGTCTTTGGTTATTCGGGTTTTCTCCCGCGTAAAATTGGAAGTGTCTTGGCGACGTTTCGACGAAGTCTCATTCGTCATCTTCAGGCTTCAGCTTCGTGCTTCTGCTCCCAGAAGCACGGCTGAAGCCTGAAGATGACGAATGAGACTTCGAAATGTCGCCGAGACACTTCCACACACACACACACACACACACACACACACACACATATATATATATAATTTCTTCACTGCCATCTCCCACCAACTGGGTGGTGTACAATATAATCAATAAAATTAGCATTAAAAAATCAGGATCAATTTAAGTTTAAGAAGATTTTAAATTATAAAAATATTACAAAATTTCAAAAGGTGAAAAATTCCAAGATGGGCAGTTAGTAATTGTTGTGTGTGTGTGTGTGTGTGTGTGTGTGTGTGTGTGTAAGTTCTCATGTGGTTGGGCAGCCTCACGGTTATCTGGGCCTCACTGTCCACCTCACAAGCCTGCACGGTGACGTTTTGACCCCTTTGTGGAAGGCCAAGAGATTGGAGACTTAACAGTAACAGAGTTGGAAGGGACCTTGGAGGTCATCTAGTCCAACCACCTGCTCACGCAGGAGACCTGTACTAGGGATTCGAACTAGAGATTCGAACCGCCCAACTGCCGACCTTTCTGATCGACAAGCTCGGTGTCTTAGCCTCATTCGTGAGGGCAGGATGTTCCACAACATATGGAGATGTGCAGAAATTCCTGGTTCGACTTATACTTGCACCTGAATGGTTCAGTTACCCATATTTGACCTGATTGATTGTTTAATTGTGTGCTATCAAGTCTATGCCGTTTTTAGTAGCTACCTAGAGCAGGGGTGTCAAACTCGATTTCATTGAGGGCCGCATCAGGGTTGTGTTTGACCTCATGGGGCCAGGGTGGGTGTGGCCAGGGTGGGCATGGCCAGCTTGATGTCACTCATGTCAGAGGGGGTGCCTATGGTGGCCTAAGCACTCAGCCAGCAAAAACAGACTCCCAAGATCCGTTTTCGGCTGTGACAGTCTCCTGCAGCCCTCTGCCAGTGAAAACAGAGCGTGGTGGGGCTGCATGTGCCCCCCTGAGGCAGAGGGCTGCAGGAGGCCATTGCAGCTGAAAACAGAGTCTGGGAGGGTGGCACATGGCCCTCCTGAGCTCTGTTTTCAGCCACCATGGGCCAGTCCTTCGCTGTTTCCAGGGCAGCCCCGTGGGCCATATTTAAGCACCCCGGATGTGGCCCCCAGGCCTTGAGTTTGACACCGCTGACCTAGATAGAGATTCTCTATGACAATTTGGTTTTCTCAAATGTGCTTTTTTTTTTTTCAAAAAGGCAACTAGATTTTCTTTTTTCTCTGAAAATGTTTTGCTTCTCATCAGTTCTAATTTCTGGTGAGATGCAAAATGTTTTCAAAGGAAAACAAAACAAAACAAAGTCCAGTTGCCTTTTAGGAAAAAAAAAAAAAGCACATTTGAGACAACCATGACCTGGATGATTGAGAATCTCCATAGACCCTGTCATAATAGAATTCCACCTTAGTGCAGTCACTGCTTTCTCTTTCTTTCCATCATTCCTAGCATTATGGACTTCTCAACAAATCACCAGGCCTAAACAATTGATGTCTATTTTTTTAAAGTTTGTCACCATATCTGTCTCCCTAATGTGTTAATTTATCACTTCTTTGTTTTGTTTTGCTTTATTGTGGATACTTGTATTTGTTGTTTTATATACTACCTACGTGGTCCTTGACTGTAAAATCAATAGATTGATACATAGAAATAGATAGATGGATAGTTAAATAGGATGGGTGTTATTTTTTTTTATACCATTTGATAAGCAGGGCAGTTCGAATAATTTTAGATTCCTAGTAGAGCATGTGTTTATCAGAAGGTTCCAAGATTTATTCCCAGCAGTTGGCAGTACATAAAATTAATTAGTCTATTGATTACATATTTAAAATGCATTTTATTTTAAGTGATATTTAAGATACAGGAGCCAGGCCAGAAAATCAATTACTCTTATAGATGAAAAGAAATACTGTATACTCCTCACATTGCTGGGGGAGTGAAGTCATTGGGGCCATTGTCTGCCCTGAGCTGCCCGCTGGGTGGCCAGAGGGGGAACCAGCTGTGAACTGTGCGGCCTGCCTTGTTTGCCGAAGCCGCCGGGCAGATTCCCCTGCCACCAGACCATCCCAAGGAGGCTCGTTCCTCAGGTTGTGCTCCGACCCCCCCTGCACAGCATGCGAGGGGTCTCTTTGGGGAAAGCGAGTAGTCCCTGCAGATCGCAGGAGCACCCTGATAAGTATTTCAGTCTCTTCCCATAATCCTAAAAGCTTTAACTGAAAACTCTCTACTATTGACCTCACCCCATTCCTAAGAAGACCATAAGGGGCGTGCATAAGCGCACAAAAGTGCCTACTGTTCCTGTCCTATTGTTTTTCTTTTCTTCTTCATATATATCTATATATATATATATATATATATATATATATATATATATATATATATATATATATATATATATATATATGAAGATATATATATATCTTTTCTTCTTCATATATATATATATATGAAGATATATATATCTTTTCTTCTTCATATATATATATATATATATATATATATATATATATATATTTCCTGAGGTTTTCACGGGTGTTTGTATGTAGGTCTTTGGTTGTTGGGTTTTCTCCGTGTAAAATTGAAATGTCTTGGCGACGTTTGACGAGTCTCATTCGTCATCTTCAGGCTTCAGCTTCTGGAGAAGCACGAAGCTGAAGCCTGAAGATGACGAATGAGACTTCATCGAAACGTCGCCAAGACATTTCCAATTTTACACGGGAGAAAACCCATACAACCAAAGACCTACATATATATATATATATATATATATATATATATATATATATATATATATATATATATGCTTATACCTCCTTATATTTACTCATATATGTGTTTATATATTATATAATCTTTTTGTATGATACCTACATATATTGTTGTGACAAAATAAATAAATAAATAAATAAATAAATAAATAAAGTAATCGACGCCCTCTTTCCCAGCCAAGTCTCTGAGGCACCTCTCGCTTGCAGGAGGAGGAGGAGGAGGGCAGCATAAAGCAGCACCACCTTAAATGCTGGTAGGCAGAGGTTGAATTCTTTTTTTCTTGTTTTCCTTCCCCAAAATTAAGGTGCATCTTATACACCGAAAAATACGGTAACTCAACACTAAAACTTTACTTAAATATACCATGCAAACATTAATTTTGTTTTTGTTGTTGTTAGTTGCGAAGTCGTGTCTGACCCATTGTGACCCCATGGACAACGTTCCTCCAGGCCTTCCTGTCCTCTACCATCCTCTGGAGTCCATTTAAGCTCACACCTACTGCTTCAGTGACTCCATCCAGCCACCTCATTCTCTGTCGTCCCCTTCTCCTGTTGCCTTCAATCTTTCCCAGCATTTGGCTCTTCTCTAGTGAGTCCTTCTTTCTCATTAGATGGCCAAAGTATTTGAATTTCATCTTCAAGATCTGGCCTTCTAAAGAGCAGCCAGGGTTGATCTCCTCTAGGACTGACTGGTTTGATTACCTTGCAGTTCAAGGGACTTGCAGGAGTCTTCTCCAGTACCATAGTTCAAAGGACTCAATTCTTTGGTGCTCAGCCTTCCTTATGGTCCAACTTTCACAGCCATCCATTGCCACTGGGAACACCATAGCCTTGACTATACACACTTTTGTTGGCAGGGTGATGTCTCTGCTAATATTGCTATGAAATACTTATTACTATTTCTTGTTTCTGAAGCAGTCTTTCTTATGTTTAATTTTTTTAAAAATAAAAAGTCCAAAACTGGACATAAGCAATACTTTACTAGTGACGTGATTATATTTTTTTCCCCAGCAGAATATTCATTATATAGGAATAAATAAATGTAAAGTGCTGAGCTTCTATTGCTGCAGCAGGAATAAAAGATCACCAATTTCTCAACAAGAAATTCTTAATGGTACTATATCTAAAGGGCCTCTGGTGGCTCAGACTGGTAAGACAGTCTGTTATTAACAGCAGCTGCTTGCAATTACTTCAGGTTCAAGTCCCACCAGGCCCAGGGTTGACTCAGCCTTCCATCCTTTATAAGGTAGGTAAAATGAGGACCCAGATTGTTGGGGGTGTAGCCCTCTTTCTATTCAGCTCCAAAAGCAGGAGTCAATCAGAACAGAACAAGAAAACCATCTCCACCACTAGGGGCCGCCACTGCCGGTGCAGGACATAACAGGGGGCAATAAGTTGCCTTTGTATATAATATACAAATGGATGAAGACTATTGCTTGACATAGTGTAAGCTGCCCTGAGTCTTCGGAGAAGGGCGGGATATAAATGCAAATTAAAAAAAAAAATCTACATGGAGGGAAGTAAGCAGTGAGGTACCACAATGTTCTGCCTTAAGTTCAATACTCTTCAATGTTTTCATAAATGACTGAGATGAAGGAATAGAAGGGGAACTCATTAAATTTGTAGATGACCAACACTGGAATAGCCAACAGTGAAGATGAAAGGCTCGGGATCCAAAAAGATCTTGACAGACTTGAATAACGGGCCCTATCCAACAACATGACATTTAACATGGGAAAAGCAAGGTTTTACACCTGGACAGGAAAAAGCAAATGTACAAGTAGAGATTAGGCAAAACCTGGCTCAAAAACAGTAACTATGAGAGAGACCTTGGAGTCTTAGTGGATTCCTAGTGGACAATGACTTAAACATGACCTGGAAGTGTGCAGCAGCAGCAAAAAAGCTAACACAATCCTTGGTTGCATAAACACAGGCACAAAATCAAAATCACATGAAATATTAGTGCCACTTCATAAATCCTTAGTAAGACCACATCGGGAATATTGCATCCAGTTTTGGTCACCATATTACAAAAAAAAGATGTTGAGTTTTGGAAAAAGTGCAAAGAAGAGCAACAAAGATGAATATGGGCCTGGAGACAAAAACATATGAAGAATGGCTGCAGCAATTGGGTATGGCCAGACTAGAGAAAAGAAGGAGTAGGGGTGACATGATAGCAGTATTCCAGTATTTGAAGGGCTGCCACAAAGAACTGGGATCAACTTATTTTCCAAAGCGCCAGAAGTTTAATTTTGTTTCTGTTTCTAAGGTGGCCCTGATTTTGTGGGAATCCCTTCCCAGAAGATATCTCAGGCTGCTTTAGAAGCTGGCAAGCTATTTTAGAGGTTCCTAAAAAGGCAAGGGAGTAAAACTATTTTCCAAAGCATCAAAAGGCAAGACAAGAAGCAATGGATGGAAACTAATCAAGGAGAGAAGCAACCTAGAATTAAGGAGAAACTTCCTAACAGTGAGGACAATTAATCAGTCGAACAGCTTGCCTTCAGAAGTTGTACGTGCTTCATCACTGGAAGTTTTTTTTTTTTTTTCATAAAAAGTTTTATTTTTACAATCATATCAAATAATTCATCCAATGTACAGTTATATACAATTAGTCGGGCTTGCCCAGTCACCACCCCCCTTTTTAACACTCTTCCCTCTTCTACCTTCTTTTACTTTCCAAACCTTCCTCTCCTTCTCTTATCTACATCCGCTCCTCCCTCCATCCTACACCTTCCTTCTCCCTCTACTATCCCTCTTCCTTCCTCTTCTCCTCTTTCCTACCTCCTACTCTCTCTTTTCTCCCTCCTCACCGTTCTAAAATGGTAACTATGCAGACCCGATCCTACATTAATTATATTTCTTCAATAATCCCTGTACATTAACCATCACTCCATCTCTACCAAAACCCCACCCTCCCCTTACCCCCACCCCCATCCCGACTTCCCAGAACAAAATGCAGGGTATCAAAACTAACAATCATAATCCAAAATAATTCCTAAATTATAATCTCTAGTCACACCACACTTAGTCACACTCTCAATTCCCTCTCCTTCAAAATATATCTAATACAAAATATTTCCTAAATTTACTCATATGCTATTCAATATTTTTTTATCTGATACTTATTTTAAATATAATCAATCCACATTTTCCATTCTAGAATATATTTTTCTAGTGTATAGTCTTTCAAGTAAGCGGAGATTTTGTCATCTCTGCCAGATTTGATACTTTGAGTGTCCATTCTTCGATTGTAGGTAATTCTTCTTTCTTCCAATACTGAGCAATCAAAAGTCTTGCGACTGTTATTAAGTTCAAAATCAATTTAGTCTCTATAGCTGTGTAGTCCATAATTATTCCTAGTAGAAAGAACTGGAGTAAACTTAATCTTCTTTTCAAAATATTCTGCATGATCCACCATACTTTAATCCAAAATGCTTTAACTTTTTACAAGTCCACCATATATGGTAATAAGTAGCATCTTCACAATCGCATCTCCAACATTTAGCAAGATCTAATATGTGTTTCTTGTAAACAGGTAATGTCATTTTAAATTGTTTCAAATAATGAAATACTTTCCTTCTCTTCTACGGTGAGTTCAGGCCATTAACATTCCAAGATAGGAAACTTTTGGAACACCAGCCGCAGATCACATTTTACTTTAGGCCTTGCTCCTCCACTGTTTCCGTTGTAGTAGTTGCCAGTTGTTGTTGTGCCTTCATCTCTTGTTCCTTGCGTTTAGCAGCAGCTCTTGTCAACCTTTGTTCTTTTGAATCTAAACCCGTCGAGGTATTTCCAACACTTGTAATAAATCTTCTTCCATCACAATCTGTTCTTGTACCTGCTTCACTTCTCTTTCCTTCACTTCAGCCTCCTTCCTCTAGCTTCCAATGGGGAAGACTTCCAACTTAATACCTCAACATAAAATTCTCTTGCTTTTCCAACCGTATTGAAACGATATACTTTCCTGCATAATATACTATTATACCAGTTGGAATATCCCATCTATATTCAATCTGATGTTTTTAAGTTCATTCACCAGGAAGGCAAATTCCTTCCTAGCCCTTAACATTTTGGTGGAATTTCCTTTAATATCAAAATATCTTGACCAGCAATCTGAATCTTCTCCCCTTATATGAAGCTTGCAAAATCTGATTTCTCACTGTTCTGTTTGTAAAATAAATAACAACATCCCTTGGCAACTTTTTTGCCTTGCTATCCAAGAATTCACACGATATATTTTATCAATTTGATAAGCCACATCTGCTGGACGAGCTGCTAATATCTCAGCAAATACTTCAGAAAAATTTCCTTAAATTCTCTTCCTTATTTTCTTTCAAACCTCGAATTCTAAGAGCAAATTCCATATTTCTATATTGTATCAAAACTATTTCATCCTCTGTTTTTCCATTTTACTTTGAAATTCATCCATTTTATTTTCTAATTTTAAATTATGTTGCTTAATTTCTTCAACCTCCTCCTCCAATAAAATCACATTCGTTGCCAAACTTTGTACTGCCATTACAAATCCTTCTTTAACTTCTTTATTTCCCACTTGAATTTCTGATATCTGCTCTTTCATTTCAGACATCTCATCAGTTATTACTTTAAATTTTTCTTCTATAAAGCCTTTTAAGTTCTCTTGTAACGCCTCTAAATTCAATGTTCTAGTCTCTGCTGTATGAGCTGGAGAGGCACCAGCTGATAAAGTTCCAGAGCTCTTTGTTACAGTAGACTTTAATTGTTTGGCTGCCATCTTCTATAAAATTATATATTTATTTATTTCCAACTTAATATTCACTTTAAATCTTCTTAACCTCTAAAAAACACAGTCTTTTAAAGCAGTATTTAAAAATCTCCCCTAGATTCTATCAGCAGGCAGCAAAGAGTTAAAGAGTAAAGGCAGCAAGTAACATGCAAATTACCAACTGCAGACGGAACGCTGAAAGTATCGCTTTCGCTTTCCACTCGTTAACTTGTTAACAATTCGCCTCCATTTTTTTACTGTTTTCAAGCTTGTTACAAAGTATCGGGGAATCGGCTTGGCTACTTGCATAAAGTTCTCCCACTTTCGTTCTGTCCGGTATAATCCTTTATTGTCCAAAATAAATCTCGGCGTTTGGTCGTGGTGATTGGTTCCGCCAAAGCAGAAGAATCCTCGGATCTGGAGCACTTCGGGTTACTGGAGGGAACTTAACCCTTCAAACCCCTTTTTTCTCAGGGGCTTTAGGGAAATTCAACCTCTGCCCTCAGCTCACCACCTTCTCCTTCTCCCGAAGAAGGGGTTTTCCGAACCGCTGGACAGCAGATTTAAGCTGTCCTAGCGATTCCACATAATCCAGAGGTTGGTGATCGTAAAGATCACCGCCATCACCTATGGTGCCAAACCGGAAGTCCTTCACTGGAAGTTTTCAAGAAAAGACCAGACAGCCACCTATCTGAAATGGTATGTGCTTAAGCAATGGGTTGGACTGGAAGACCTCCAAGGTCCATTCCAGCTCTATTCTGATTGAATATTTCTAGAGAATCAGGGAACTGACAGCATCTTATAGTTTATGTCACAAAACAAAAGCATTTACTACCTTCTTACTTGAATTCTTATATTACTGGATGCTGTAGTTTAAACACAGTAACCAATTGCAGAAGGATACATAAACTTCAAGGGGCTTGAAAATATGGGAACACAGCATTCAAAGGCCGCATAACAGCTGTTAGGATTAATCTGGATTTATATGAAATTCTCGTCTGCAGTGATGCAACTTGGAAGAGCTTAGCCTCTCAGACTTGAGCTGATCATTTTATAACTTGGATTTTACTATTTTTATTGCCTTTATTTGTATGGCAATTTACGTCCCTGGCTTGTTTCAAAATGCAGCAAATGCTTTCATTCTGGGGGACCATTCTGTTTCTTCTTTTCCATGGAAACCTTGACTTCTTCAAAATTGTTCCCACTCAGATATCTAGATCAGGGGTCTGATCAAGATATCATGCAACTATTTCAAATAACCACCTATCTTGAACTCTAAAAGTCAAAGGTCCATTGTGCATCACCCGCAGTCAAATTTTTTAAGTTGGGTCTATAAATCGCATAAATGAATGAATGAATGAATGAATGAATGAATAAATAAATAAATACATACATACATACATACATACATACATACATACATACATATATATATATATATATATATATATATATATATATATATATATATATATAAATAAATAAATAAGAAAGAATGGCTGTCCCTTAGGGCAGGGGTCCCCAACCTTTTGGATCTCAGGGACCATTAAATTCATATTTGTAAATCCCGCGGACCACTAATATGATCTGCCTAATGACCAGTTGGGTGGGTGTGGCTAGTGGTCATATGACTGGGAGGGCGTGGCCAACTCAATGGCTAACTTGATGTCACTCACATCGAGGGGCACCTTGCCGGCCTATACTCATTCCTCCCCTGCCAGCCACTCCTCACCTCCCTGCCCGGGATCCTTAGGGCCCCAAAAGGAAGCAGTTGTTGGAGCTAAGCAGCCACCATGAGAAAGAGTTGGCAAAACACCTGGCTCAGATTGGATCTGGCTGAGAAGGAGGCTCAAGCAGAAGCACTCAATTGAGGACTAGGAGCATAGGCTTTCTAAGCAGAGGGAAGACCTGCGGGAATGCAAGGTCAGGTACCGGTGCCTGGAGGCTCAGTGGGCTGAGATGGTCAGCCAGTTCCAGGCCATGAGGCAATCCCACTGGAACAAGGCCCTCCGGCTCTTCGCCACCAATGGTGCTTCCCTCCAACCTTCACCCAAAGCCCCAGGAGGCTGAAGCAGACCCCAAGTTGGAATTTCTGCCCCCCTCCAACCCATACAAAAAGACCCCAAAGGGTGAGACTCTTTATAAGAACACAAATATTCATTGCACGTATCCGGCCCAGGGGCCATAGTTTGAGGACCCCTGATTTAGTGCAATATAAAAAAATGCAAATAATTTTCCTGTGGGTCACCAAAATGTTCTTGCAGACCACCAGCGGTCCACGGACCACCAGTTGCTGACACTGCCTTAGGGGAGAACATCTTCTATAATTTGGTGGCTACTGCAGAGAAGTTCTACTGTCTAGCCTTCACTCCTTTCACATTCTGTAGAGATCACATTCTTCTCTGTAGCCTCTCCTGCATTTATTTGCATAATCAGATCCACTTCTGTCTCTACCATCTAAAGCAGGGGTCTCTAACCTTGGTCCCTTTAAGACTTGTGGACTTCAACTCCCAGAGTTCCTCAGCCAGCTTTGCTGGCTGAGGAACAATGGGAGTTGAAGTCCACAAGTCTTAAAGGGACCAAGGTTGGAGACCCCTGATCTAAAGAAGTCGATTTCCAAAGTCTAGAAGATATTCTGAAAAATATTCGTAATTCCAAGATTGAGATACTTGTTTCCCCGTTAAAGGAGGAAGAATTTTAAAACTGAAACACTGAAATTGTAAATCTGCCGGTTCTTAAAAAGCCACCCCAGTCATGAAATCATAAATACTTAAAGTTAACTTTACAGCCCCAGGGTTTTTTGGGCTAGCCTTGTTGTGTAAACTATGTGTGTGAGTCTGTGTGAGATTGGGGAAGGATGGTTCATTCATATTCAAATCAATGAAATGAAATCTGTAACCTACAATAGGTCCTCAAAACCAGAGTTCTTCTTATTGGGGAGTCTACCAGCGAAAATCAATAAAGAAAATTACTATTTGATTATACATGTAATTACAGCAGCAAGAATTGTTTTTGCGCAAAATTGAAAAGGAGAGAAAATACCCCTGGAAGGAGAAATTATTAGAAAAAAATTAGATTGTGCAGAAATGAACAGATTAACTTTGATGATTAAAGAGAGAGAGGATTCAGAATATTTTAAGATAGGGGATAAATTTTACCATTGGTTAGAAGAAAGCAATGAATAATTATGTAAGAAAAGGATAATAATGTATTTGTGGAAAAATGGTAAGAGTATAAATTGAAGTGAAGAAAGAAGAAACAACAAAATGATGGAGCCAGGAAGAAAACATCGAGACATCACATGGAAGGAATTACTGATGTTTTAAATGTATGTTTGTCTATAAAATAAAATAAAAACTTTTTTTTTAAAAAAAAACCTACAATAGGTTAATATTCTGTTTCTATAAAAATAAACAACCATTATACGTGCCTGTTTTCAATGGGCAGTACATAATCATGAGGTCAAGGACAACTATGCTATATTTTTTTTGTTAGAAGCTGAAAAGAAAGATAAAACAGTAAATGCAGTGAAGACGTGGCTTCACAAAGACTTACTGGGTTATTACTTTAGAAAGGAGGGTGTTTTTTTTTCCCATTACTTTTCTGAAGCATTTTTTTTTTCTTCAGAGATATTGTGAATGCCTTAGACTTGTACAGGAAACACAGCTCTGTGGTTTTTATGCTTTCTTTGCTTTTATTGACAAATAGTAAAAACTTGGGTGTTTCAGAAAGCAAGGATGTTGACATTAGGAGGGTGAAATTTGGATGTTTGAACCCATTCCAAATGTCAGAACCAACTACATCTCCAGAGAATCATTCTACTTTTCAAGCTAGGAATTTAGAATCATCAGTGATCCACGGTTTAGACCGGGTGTCGGCAACCAGCGGCTCCAGAGCCACATGTGGCTCTTTGACTCCTCTCCTGTGGCTCCCTGCTGACCTGGTTGTGCAACCTGCTCTCCGCCCTGAGACATTGGCCCAACCCGGCCATGGCCAATGCCAACCTCACTAACACGAGGGCTGGTGGGGGTGGGAATGGAATCTGGGATGAGAGTACGACAGAAAGGAGGACAGGCCCACATCTGAGAAGCAAGCACGAGCTATGGTGGCAGCATCCGCGAAGATGACCTTTCTCCTCCTCCTTCTCACATGACCCCTTTGCTGGCTGTTGAACAGGGATACCCTCCTCAAGCGAGCAGCCAGGCTCAGCCAAAGCACAGCGAAGACACATGGAGTGGGTGGGTTGACTGGCCGACAGGTGAGCATCTTTGCTGAGGGTGCTCCAGCTTTTTCCAAGCCTGATCCCTGGGGTGGGCTTGCAAGGTTTGGCGGGGCCAGCCCTCTTTTTATGTTGCCCTGAGCTTTAACTCCTCGAGGTGAGCGGTGCCACTGGTTGTTGCACCACTTGGCTGGATATGTAAAGAAGCATAGCCCCAAAACCCGATGTGCAAGACCCAACCACAGCTAACTCTCTCTGTGGAAACATTTTACAGGGAAAAAAAATCCATGGAAGGTTTAGAACCAGAGAAAAGCTGAAAGAGGTGAAAAGTTGTGTCAGCCTCCACTCCAATCTTCGTATACTTTTGAATGATTATATCAGTAGATAGAATGTGAAATGTTTATTTCTGTATTATAAAACTATTAAGGAAATGAGATGTATCATACCACCGTACGGGGTAAGGGAAAGGAGCCTATTAAGAGTGTCGGCTGACATAACAGTGTGGGAGGGGGGATTAACGGCTGATTGTTGCCAGCGCGGGTTTTTCCAACAGACACTGCATTCCTAAGATGACTGACAACTAGAGACCTGTGGAAGAAGATTACCACGAGGGGCCGAGAAGGAGCTGGCATTGGACCAGACCAGCCTGACCTCCTGAAGGAGGAGGGACAGTTGGGGGGATATGATATGTTAGCCATATTTTGTCTCAGATCCAACTTAGCTTAGCTGCCATCAAGACTGTAAATAGTAAAAGTACTTTTCTTTATTCCAAATGAAGTCAAGGTGAATTCTTTCCTAGTTATAGTCGGAGGTAGCCTGACAAGTTGTTTATATTTCTTGTGATAAATGTTCGGAGTTCTTCATAAAATTTCTTTTTTCCCCCTCTAATATATACTTATTTTTTCTTTTCTTTTTCTGTTCTTTATGCCTTTCCTATTTTTTTCCCTTAGCACCTTTCAGTCCTTCTTTCTATTTTTCTGTTTCTTTTAGTTTGCACTGCTTTTCACTATTGTAAATATAATCTTGAAAAAAATTACTTAAAAAAAAAAGAGAGACAGTTAACTTCAACTTGGATCTCTAGATTTTAGATCAACATTCTAAAGTCTACCTCATTATATAAATACATACATACATACATACATTATATTACATATATACAAATATAATTCATAACAGAAATTTGCATAGGGTGATTATGATTTGGAAGGAATGTTGCATCCTCCTCCTCCTCTTCCTCCTCCTCCTCCTCCTCCTCCTCCTCCTCCTCCTCCTCCTCCTCCTCCTCCTCCTCCTCCTCCTCCTCCTCCTCCTCCTCCTCCTCTTCTTCTTCTTCTTCTTCTTCTTCTTCTTCTTCTTCTTCTTCTTCTTCTTCTTCTTCTTCTTCTTCTTCTTCTTCTTCTTCTTCTTCTTCTTCTTTCTCTGTGAGATGCACAATAATGTAACAGCAGTTTAACTATAGCAGTGGTAGTCAACCTGGTCCCTACTGCCCACTAGTGGGCGTTCCAGCTTTCACGGTGGGCGGTAGGGGTTTTGTCCAATACTGAAGCACTTTCCTTTTTTTAAATTTAATTGACTTTTAAAAAATTTTTCATAGAATTATTTAAAAACATTTTCATTAGGTTTTCATAAAATTTCCTGTGACAATTTAAATTTCTGAAAATATACTATTTGTATCGCCCGCACATAAGTTTAGTCCACATTATGCAAGTGAAACTAAATGGCACTATAGTGCGATCGCAAACAAAAAAGCCTCGTCCCAGAACAGCTTGCGCATCTCCCCCCACACCATCCAGCTGTAACAGACAAGCAGAGCCGGGAGCCGGTGCCCCCCCCAACCCAATCAACGATGCGCGAGAGGCATGCGACGATGACGATACACAGCGAATTACTGTGGAACCGGTGGGCAGTTAGAAAATTTTACTACTAACAGAGATACAAAAGTGGGTGGTAGGTATAGAAAGGTTGACAATTCTAAACTATAGTATCAAATGTGGTTGTGTTTGGCAGGGTCTATAACCATTCTTCCAAATTATTTCTGGGAGTCTAAGTTTATACTCCCATTGTGTTCCTGAATACATTTATTCCGTACTACTTTTCTTGCATTTTTTAAAAATTAAGTTTTGCAGAGATTCTAGATAATTTTACACAACCTTTCTTACCCTTAGTGACTCTAGATACATATAATTATTAAAAATTAGCAAGTTACAATAATTTCTTGCCCAGATGCTAGGAAGGAAGGAAAAAAGAAAGGAAGGAAGGAAGGAAAAAAGAAAGAAGGAAAGGAAGGAAGAAACAAAAGAGGAAGGAAGGAAGGAAGGAAGGAAGGAAGGAAGGAAGGAAGGAAGGAAGGACGGACTCAAGCAGGGAAGGAAAGAAGAAAGGAAGGAAGGAAGAGAAAGGAAGGAAGGAAAGAAAAAAGAAAGGAAGGAAGGAAGAGAAAGAAAGAAAGAAAGAAAGAAAGAAAGAAAGAAAGAAAGAAAGAAAGAAAGAAAGAAAGAAAGAAAGAAAGAACTCAAGTAAGGAAGGAGGGAGGGAAAACTCTTGAAAAGATATAGCTATTTTGTTTTCCTTAGTTTGGTCTTTCTGAGCTGTGAAACAGGTCAAGAATAATCTGCCAAAGAGGGTGAAGAAACTCGGGAATCAAGCAGTTGAGTTTTCTTCCTCCCATTCACTAGCTTGCTGACTCCAGTTTCTTTTCTCCCTGTCCTGCCAATTGAGTTTCTGATTGTTTTGCCACTTTGACCTTAGAGAACTTAGAATCTCTTACAGTGAGATTCCTACAGTTGATGACATAAGGCTTTCTTTCTGCAGGGAGAATTTCAATGAGATAAACAAATGATGGGTATTGCCTGCCACAACCGAAGGCATTAAAAAAGTCAGTAATAAATGGAAATAATCACATATTCTATATATATTATGAAAAATGAGCTTCAACAAGCTTTTTAATAAAGCCGTTATTCTCTTTTTCATAAATCACAAAAGCTTATTTTTTGTCCAGTGGATTTGAAGCAGTCAAGGACAACTCCTTTAAATTTGTCCTTGCATGTAATTTATGGCACTTGATATGTCTTCCAATTTTGCATTACAGAAGATATGAATGTAATGTATTCTCTATGTTGCTATTACCATGTGTAAAACCATTTAAGGAATGGAAATCTTCAGCTCCTTGGGTGGCAAAATTATATCTTATTACCAATCAAGTCATTATCAACTTCTGATGAGTTGCTCCAGTTTAATGTGGGGATCCAAGTTCCAAGCTATCTGAATTTCTTTATTCATAATCTACTATATTCCCCTTCAATCATCCCTCAACCGAGCATCCAGTTGACCTTGTTTGGTCTCATAAACTCCATATGGTCATCCCAGCTCTGGATGGACTGTAAACCAGTGGTGGGATTCAAATAATTTAACAACTGGTTCTCTGCCCTAATGATCAGCTGGGTAGGCGTGGCTCGGTGGTCATGTGACTGTGTAGGCATGGCCAACTCAACATCACTCACATCGATGGGCACTTCACCTTAGCTATTACAATGTAATAAGGGTTAACTCAAGAGGCAGTTTCTGTAAGCAGGGCAATAAAGATTAGGCTAGAAACAACACCAGAATGTTTCCTTCCTGCCTTCCTTACAGGATTAGCCCTGCAAAGTGGGAAAAAAACAAAGTAAGATTTCTTCCAACAACCGGTTCTCTGAACTGCTTAGAAAGTTAACAACCGGTTCTCCCGAATAGGTGCGAACTGGCTGAATCCCACCACTGCTGTAAACTATGTAGTGAACTATAACTGCTATTCTAATAGCAAATCCTTCATAAAAGTTATTGCATTACATTCTTGATTAGATTATCTTTCAACTGATATATAATTTTATGGTACTGCTCCAAAAAAATTGTGTTATTAGCTAGTTTTAGAAAATACACTTTTCTCAAAGGAGGTTTCCATAATTTTGGCCACTAGCAGTTATAATATAAAGAAGAAAAGTGAAACATGTAGAAAAAATGAGATATAGAAAAATTATCACCATAGAAAAAAAAACAAGATATACAAAAATGATCACCATGTCATTTAATACTTAGTTGGGTAACCTTTAGCATGAATTTCGGCCTTACAACATCTTCCCATGGAGTGAACCAAGTCTTTTAGTTCTGCAGCTGTTCTAATGTGAAACCAAGATTGAATGATTGCTTCTGTTAACTGGGTCGCTTCTGACTAACAAGTTTCTTTAGTCGGCACCATAGATTTTCAATTGGGTGAAGGTCTGGGCTATTCCCAGGCCATTCCAGCAGTGGAATATGATTATCTTGAAACTTCCCCCAAAAGTGGTGTTATTAGCTATCAAACCTCAAAAATATACTTTTCCTAAAAGGTTTCCACAATTTTGGCCACTACATTAGATTGGGAAGTCAGAATCAACCAAACCAATCAATGTGGAAGAAGACAATGGCAATGCACTTTCATACAGTTGGTAGGAATTTTAGTTCCAATCCAACTTTTGAGGAGCAAGACTCAATGGGATGCATAGACATTTAATCCACATTTTCTAAAAAAATCTTCCATTGCTCTGAAAACAATTGCTACTCATAGGTCCTAAACATAAACTCTGCATGGTCTTTGGATAAACCACTGACAATGTAACTAATACAGCATTATTTCGGCACAGCATATCTCCAACATGGATCTCCAATTTATTTATTTATTTATTTATTTTATTCGATTTTTATACCGCCCTTCTCCCGAAGGACTCAGGGCGATGTACAGCCAAGTAAAAATCACTATATACACATTAAAAGAGATTAAAAAAGAACATATTATAAGGTGGCCGAAAATTTAAAACAATTTAAAAACCTTAAAATATAAATAACCCCAATAAAATTTTAATCCAGTCCCGCTTGAATAAATAGGTACGTTTTCAGCTCACGGCGAAAAGTCCGAAGATCAGGCACTTGACGTAAACCAATGAACATTGACTCCCCAAAAAAGTTTACCTGTTTCATATTTAAGAATCCTTCTGCTGTTTCTAATTTGAAACAACAATTTAGTAATGATCAAAGCTCAGATCCAATGACTTAAAGTGAACTAATAGAAGATTATTATCTTCTAAATGTAGAAGATTTCTTTAATTGGTGAAATATGTTTTCTGCTATGCCACTTGCTTCCTGACAGAGCTGAAAGCCAATGCAATCCTAAATTGCAATAACAGAGGGATATAGTCAAGATCAAGTGAGGTACTAACACCACTCTATAAACCCTTAGTAAGATCACACCTAGAATATTGCATCCAGTTTTAGTCATCACACTATAAAAAAGATGTTGAGACTAGAAAGAGTATAGAGAAAAGCAACCAAGATGATTAGGGGACTGGAGACTAAAACATAGGAAATAGAGTTACAGGAACTGGGCATGGCTAGTCTAGTGAAGAGAAGGACTAGGGGAGACCTATATTTGACGGGCTACCACAGAGAGGAGGGGGTCAAGCTATTTTCCAAAACACCTGAGAGCCACACAAGAAATAATGGGTGGAAACTGATCAAGGAGAGATTCAACCTGGAAATAAGAAGAAATTTTGTGAAAGAGAAAGCCATCAACCAGTAGAACAGCTTGCCTTTGGAAGTTGTGGGAGCTTCATCACTGGAGGCTTTCAAGAAGAATTTTTTTTTTTTGTAAAACTTTTTGAATTAAAAAAAAAAAGATAAAAAATAAAAAAGGATTGTATTTGTTTGTTTGTGTATCTGTGTGTTAAGCCCAGAAGAGCAATAGGATTGATGGCTTGTGTTAAGTAAAGGAAGCTATTTTTTATTTTTTTACATTTATATCCCGCCCTTCTCCGAAGACTCAGGGCGGCTTACAGTGTGTAAGGCAATAGTCTCATTCTATTTGTATATTTACAAAGTCAACTTATTGCCCCCCCCCCCAATAAGCTGGGTCCTCATTTTACCCAGCTTATAAAGGATGGAAGGCTGAGTCAACCTTGGGCCTGGTGGGATTCGAGCCTGCAGTAATTGCAGGCAGCTGTGTTTTAATAACAGGCTATCTTACAGCCTGAGCCATCACAGTGGCTCAGGGTGTAAGATGTTGAATTGAGTTAAGGAATTAAATCAGTGCCTTAAAAGGTTAATATTGGGAGTGCTTTGGAAATATTGGGAGTATAAAAACTATCAGAGAGTTTCATATCCACAGAAGTGTTAGAAAAATTCAAAATAACCTTCTTTTGCTCTCATTCATTCATTCATTCATTTATTAGATTTATAAACCGCCCTTCTCCCGAAGGACTCAGGGCGGTGTACAGCCAAGATAAAAAGAGACAATATACAATTAAAAAATAAATTAAAAAACTTATTACACAGTGTGGCAGAAATTAAAATAATTAACATCTAAAAACCCCAGTTAAAACTAAAAATTTAAAACTATAAACTAAACAATTAAGAAAGCCCCGCACGAACAAACAAATATGTTTTCAGTTCGCGGCGAAAAGTCCGAAGGTCAGGTATTTGTTGTAAACCAGGGGGAAGTTCGTTCCAAAGAGTAGGGGCCCCCACAGAGAAGGATCTTCCCCTGGGGGCCGCCAGCCGACATTGTCTGGCGGACGGCACCCTGAGAAGGCCCTCTCTATGAGAGTGTACGGGTCGGTGGGAGGCATGAGGTAAGAGCAGGCGGTCCCGTAAGTACCCAGGTCCCAAGCCATGGAGCGCTTTAAAGGTGGTAACCAAAACCTTGAAATGCACCCAAAAGGCAACAGGAAGCCAGTGCAGTCTGCGCAGGAGAGGTGTCACATGGGAGCTACGTGAGACTCCCTCTATCACCCGCGCAGCTGCATTCTGGACCAACTGAAGCCTCCGAGTGCATCTCAAGGGGAGCCCCATGTAGAGAGCATTGCAATAATCCAGGCGGGAGGTAACAAGAGCATGAGTGACTGTGCATAGGGCATCCCGATCAAGGAAGAGGCGCAACTGGCGAACCAGGCGAACCTGGTGAAAGGCTCTCCTGGAGACGGCCGCCACATGATCTTCAAGCGACAGCCGTGCATCCAGGAGAACACCCAAGTTGCGCACTCCCTCCTTTGGGGCCAATAACTCGCCCCCAACAGTCAGCTGCGGTTGCAGCTGACTGTATCGGGGTGCCGGCATCCACAGCCACTCCATCTTGGAGGGATTGAGCTTGAGTCTGTTTCTCCCCATCCAGACCCGTACGGCTTCCAAACACCGGGACAGCAGTTCGACAGCTTTGTTGGGGTGGCCCGGGGTGGAAAAGTACAGCTGAGTATCATCAGCGTACAGCTGATATCTCACCCCGAAGCCACTGATGATCTCGCCCAACGGCTTCATATAGATGTTGAACAGGAGGGGTGAGAGAATCGACCCCTGCGGCACCCCACAAGTGAGGTGTCTCGGGGTCGACCTCTGCCCCCCCTGTCAACACTGTCTGCGACCGATCGGAGAGATAGGAGGAGAACCACCGATAAACGGTGCCTCCCACTCCCAACCCCTCCAACCGGTGCAGCAGGATACCATGGTCGATGGTATCGAAAGCCGCTGAGAGATCTAATAGGACCAGGGCAGAGGAATGACCCCTGTCTCTGATCCCTCCAGAGATCATCCACCAACGTGACCAAAGCTGTCTCCGTGCTGTATCCGGGTCGGAAGCCGGACTGGAACGGGTCTAGATAGACAGCTTCATCCAGGTACTGGGGTAGCTGCCGTGCCACAGCACTCTCAACAACCTTCGCAATAAAGCGAAGGTTGGAGACCGGACGGTAATTACCTAAAATAGCTGGGTCCAGGGAAGGCTTCTTGAGGAGAGGTCTCACCACCGCCTCCTTCAAGGCGGCAGGGAAAACTCCCTCCAACAAAGAAGCATTGGTAATCCCCTGGAGCCAGCCTCGTGTCACTTCCCGGGAGGCCAGCACCAACCAGGAAGGGCACGGGTCCAGTAAACATGTCGTAGTATGCAGCCTCCCCAGCAATCTGTCCACGTCCTCGAGAGTCACAGGGTCAAACTCATCCCAAACAACATTCACAAGACGCGACTCTGCACTCTCACCTGGATCATCCCAATTTCGGTCCAAGCCGTCCCGGAGCTGAACGATTTTGTCATATAGATAACCACTAAACTCCTCGGCACGGCCCTGCAGCGGGTCATCCCGCACCTCCTGATGCAGGAGGGAGCGGGCAACCCGAAACAGGGCGGCCGGGCGGTTATCTGCCGACGCAATGAGGGTGGAAGCGTAGGTACGCCTCGCCTCCCTCATTGCCACTAGGTAGGTCCTAGAATAGGATCTAACTAAATGTATCTAAGGATACATTTTCTTACCAACATTCACAATAACTTAAGTTTTTCCCTCTACACCAGGGGTCTGCAAACTTGACTCTTTTAAGATTTGTGGACTTCAACTTCAAGAGTTCCTCTGGGAGTTAAAGCCCACAAGTCTTAAAAGAGCCAAGTTTGTAGACCCCTGCTCTATACAATTCATGTTTTACACTAAGTATAACTGTGATGTTACATTTTCCTTCCTCTGTTATTGAACCATTATTGCATTTATTTATATATATATATATATATATATATATATATATATATATATATATATATATATATATATATATATATATATATATATATATATATATATATATATATATATATATATATATATATATATATATATATATATTTGTTTTCTGAGGTTTTCACGGGTGTTTGTATATAGGTCTTTGGTTGTTCGGGTTTTCTCCCGTGTAAAATTGGAAGTGTCTTGGCGACGTTTTGACGAAGTCTCATTCGTCATCTTCAGGCTTCAGCTTCGTGCTTCTGGGAGCAATGTGTGATCGCAGCTGTTTCTTCCTTTTAACTGCTAGTGGGGGTTTGAACTGATTGGGTTGGAGCTTGGCTGTGCTCTGATTGGATGGGGGGGTTTTGTGCTCTGATTGGCTGGGGTGTGTCCTGTGTTGGTGGGGGCTTGGTTGTGCTCAGTCTAGTCTGTGCTGCAGGGGATTTGAGCTGGTGAGCTGCATAGCTGTTGTTTGGCTTTGTGGTCGTGCTACATCTTCATAGTGGGTGTTAGTCTGCTGCATGTATGGATTGGAGGGGTTTGAAATGGCTAATGTTGCAGCTGCGGTCTGGCTTCTGGTCCTTGGTGCTTCATGATCAGTGTGGGTTTGGGTCTGCTTTCTGGGTGGATGTGCGGTGGTGACATCCTGTGTGGACCTCGTGAGTGTGGGTCTGGTGTCATTCCTCATGTTAGGGACTCGTTTGTCAATAAGGGCGGGTTTCCAAATGGCTGGTAGGCGGGAGGTGTCATCTCGTTTGTTCATGCTGTGTGGGCGTTTCTCTATCTCAATGGCTTCTCTGATTATTCTGTTGTTAAAGTGTTCAGTTTTGGCGATAGTTCTGGTCTTTTTAAAGTCAATATCATGTCCTGTGACTTTAAAGTGTTGGACCAGGGAAGAAGTTGGTTCCTCTTTTTTGAATGAGTTCTTGTGTTCTTCAATGCGTGCACTTATTCTTCTGTTGGTTTGTCCAATCCCATGCACCGCCTGCCCCACCACATACATTGGACAAACCAACAGAAGAATAAGTGCACGCATTGAAGAACACAAGAACTCATTCAAAAAAGAGGAACCAACTTCTTCCCTGGTCCAACACTTTAAAGTCACAGGACATGATATTGACTTTAAAAAGACCAGAACTATCGCCAAAACTGAACACTTTAACAACAGAATAATCAGAGAAGCCATTGAGATAGAGAAACGCCCACACAGCATGAACAAACGAGATGACACCTCCCGCCTACCAGCCATTTGGAAACCCGCCCTTATTGACAAACGAGTCCCTAACACGAGGAATGACACCAGACCCACACTCACAAGGTCCACACAGGATGTCATCACCGCACATCCACCCAGAAAGCAGACCCAAACCCACACTGATCATGAAGCACGACCAAGGACCAGAAGCCAGACCGCAGCTGCAACATTAGCCATTTCAAACCCCTCCAATCCATTCATGCAGCAGACTGACACCCACTATGAAGATGTAGCACGACCACAAAGCCAAACAACAGCTATGCAGCTCACCAGCTCAAATCCCTGCAGCACAGACTAGACTGAGCACAACCAAGCCCCCACCAACACAGGACACACCCCATCCAATCAGAGCATATATATATATATATATATATCTTTGGTTATTTGGGTTTTCTCCGCATAAAATTGGAAGTGTCTTGGCGACGCTTTGACGAAGTCTCATTCGTCATCTTCAGGCTTCAGCTTCGTGCTTCTGGGAGCAATGTGTGATTGCAGCTGTTTCTTCCTTTTAACTGCTAGTGGGGTTTGAACTGATTGGGTGGGAGCTTGGCTGTGCTCTGATTGATGGGGGTTTTTTTACGGGAGAAAACCCGAATAACCAAAGACCTACATACAAACACCATGAAACCTCAGAAAATATATATATATATATATATATATATATATATATATATATATATATATATATATATATATATATATATATATATATATATATATATATATATATATTACATGGGACAAAAATGCTTTACGTTGATCCCAAGTAAAGCTTGGCCAAGGGACTTCTTCACATGAAGATGTTAGAGATGAGCAGTCAAAAAGTAGATAGATGGAAGAATATGTAATAAGAAAATCAGCAAGTTTTCTTCCCACTTCCCAACAATCCAATCCACCTCTAAAGCAAGGGTGTCAAACCAGTGATGAAATCCAATTTTTCTTTTTTTTACTACCAGTTCTGTGGGCATGGCTTGGTGGGCATGGTGTGGCTTGATGAGTGTGGCTCGGTAGGGTGGCAGGGGAAGGATACTGCAAAATCTCCATTCCCACCCCACTCTGGGGCCAGCCAGAGGTGGTATTGGTCAGTTCTCTGAACTACTCAAAATTACCACTACCGGTTCTTCGAACTGCTCAAAATTTCTGCTACCGGTTCTGCAGAACCTGTCAGAACCTGCTGGATTTCACCCCTGTGTCAAACTCAAGGGCCAGATCTGGCCTGTGGGATGCTTAGATCTAGCCCGTGGGGCTGCCCTAGAAACAGTGAAGGACTGGCCCACGGTGCCTCTGCCAGTGAACATGGAGCTAGGGAAGGCTGCTGGCAGAGGATTGCAGGAGGCTGTTGCAGCCAAAAACGGAGTTCTGTTTTCACTGGCAGAGGATTGCAGAAAACGATCACAGCTGAAAACAGAGCTTGGGAGCCCATTTTCACTGGCAGAGTGCTTGAGCCACCACAGGTGCCCACCCTAGCCATGCCCCCGCTCCCAGAGGTCAAACACAACCCAGATGAGGCCCTCAATGAAATCGAGTTTGACACCCCTGCTCTAAAGCATACTGTTGTGCCTCGTCCGCTTTCCCCGCAGCCGGGCCCATCTTATCTGCTTCCGAATGCTGAGGAATGTCCTAGCATGCTTCCCGGCCCCAGCCCTGGCTCCATGCCCAGACAGGCCGAGGAGGAAGAAGTGCCTCCAGCCCCCAGCTCTGGCTCCATGCCCAGGCAAATGGAGCAACTAGACCCCTCCCCCTCCCCCACAGCATGTGAGCCTGAGGAAGGTCAATTACCAACAGCTACAGACTGGAGTGACCCTCGCTTCAGGAGAATTGATAGGCGGCGGCAACAGAAGGAAGGGAGGGGCAGGCCTGGATAAGTGCTAAGTCAGGGAGCCACACCCAATGGCCTATATAAAGGATCTGCTTTCTGGCATTCTCTGAGTCAGGCAAAGTCTACCTTATCTTGCTGAAGTCACTTTCTGGTCTCCTGCCTGCCTTGAGAACTTTGCTAGGACTTTGGCAGAGCTGCAGAGGCACACCTGATTCGGATTTCCCTGACCCGGCCATCAGCGGAGGAGTGGGACACGACACATACTGAGATAAGACGCGTTCGCTTCCGTTTCAGGGAAATATAAATTGTTAGGAACCTTGAGGGCAGATTATTTTCTTGCCTTGTCTTCTGAAGTTAAGGAATCCACCCTATTGTCTCATTCAGCAACATGTGTGTAAACACACCACACACACACACACACACACGTTTTGGTGTATCAGGAAATGTTCATTTTGAAGCTATTCAGCAGCTTTTGGACACCAACAGTTTCAAATGGAACTGTTGTTGTTTTTGTTACCAGTTTTTTTGTTTTTTAAGGAACCTTTTGTCTCCCTTTGAGGTGAATACAAAAGCTGTATTCTACTTTTAGATATACACATCTGAAAAAAATATTCAAAGAAGCAGCAGGAATCTGATTCTTATTGTTCTATTCGGTATATCCTAAGATTCTTACTGAAAGAGCTTAATAGACGAATCGTAATGAATGTTTTTCTAGTTTTTGACACCTTCAAATGCTTGAAAATAACAAGAGGAGGTTTGAAAACGTAAGAAGCACTCAGTGGTAGGTTGTTGTGGGGGGTATTGTGTGTGTTTTTCCTCCATTGAAATGCAGACTAATGCATATAATAATATGATACCAATTACAGCAACAACGGTAATAAACTGACAGTGATGATATAATTTGTGTTTTGTAGAATACACAATTGCAGCCTAATTCAGCCTCTTAAATGTTCCAAATGACACAGTTATAGTCACCTTGATCTTCAGTTATACAAACTGAAATTAATTAAACTATCTCTCGTGCTATGAATAAAGACACAAGAAATCGGGCGATCCAGGAGTCTGCCAACGTGGGGGATTTTCAGGGAAGAGACAACTTGGGAAGAAAAAGACAAGCAAGGAGTTCTCTTCCTCCCTTGATATATGCTTAAAAATATTAACTCTTGATATATCATTAAAGATTTCTGTGAAGAGGAAGGCTATATAAAAGACAGTTGTCAGGATTTTAGGTGATTGTAATCAAAGATTACATAAATAACATGGGCATACCATATCTAGGCACATTTCATTTGTTATCTATTTATCTATCTGTAACTCCTCTCTCTTTCTCTCTCTCCCCCCCTCTCTCTCCCTCCCTCTCTAATATATCAATTCTCTTTAACCATCTATCTATCCATCTATCCATCTAGGTATCATCTATCTATCTATCTATCTATCTATCTATCTATCTATCTATCTATCTATCTATCTATCTATCTATCTCCATCCATCCATCCATCCACCCACCCACCCACCTTTCTTTTTATCTATCTATCTATCTATCTATCTATCTATCTATCTATCTATCTATCTATCTATCTATCTATCTATCTATCTATCTATCTATCTATCTATCTATCTATCTATCGCAGGGGTCCCCAACCTTCCAGACCTCAGGGACTACTAAATTCATAATTTTAAATCCCACGGACCACTAATACGATCTGCCTAATGACCAGCTGAGTGGGCATGGCAAGATGGTCATGTGACTGGGTGGGCGTGGCCAATTTGATTTCACTCACATCGAGGGGTGCCTTGCCAGCCTCTACTTGCCACTCCTCGCCCCCACTTGGGTTCCTTAGAGCCCCAATAGGAAGCAGTTGCTGGAGCTAAGCAGCCACCAGGAGAAAGAGTTGGCAAAACAGCTGGCTTTGTTGAAATTGGATCTGACTGAGAAGGAGGCTCAGCAAAAGCACCTCACTGAGGACTAGGAGCACTGGCTTTCCAAGCAGAGGAAGTGCAAGGCCAGGTACCAGTGCATGGAAGCTCAGCGGGGTGAGTTGGTCAGCCAGTTCCAGGCCATGATGCAGTCCCACTGGAACAAGGCCCTCCGGTTCTTTGCCACCAGCAGCAAAAGCAGATCCCCAAGTTGGAATTTCTGCCCCCCTCCGACCTGCACAAAAAGACCCCAAAGGAAGAGACTCTGTGCAGCAACACAAACATTCATTGCAAATATGGCATACCATATCTAGGCTCATTTCATTTGTTATCTATTTATCTATCTGTAACCGTAGTTTGAGGACCCCTGATTTAGTGCAATATAAAAAATGCAAATAACTTTTCTGCGGACCACCAAAATTTTCTCGCGGACCACCAATGGTCCATAGATCATCAGTTGGTGACTGCTGATCTATTGCATCTGTTATCTATCATCTCCCCCACCAAATTTCACTGAATCCAGCATTGACACCCCTTTCTTTAGCTAGCAGCACAAATGTCAGAAATTGAGGCAAATTCCCCATCTATCTAAAAATCCATGTTCCCGTGTTCGCTGGATAAAAAGAGGCAAAGCTAAATTATGCAAATCCACACGGAACTTTTCCCAAAGTCTTTCCCATCATCCATTTGTACTGGTGATTAGTTCCCGTCATTAAATCAATCAGTACGATAAGAGTTGGAGGGCTTGAAGGATTTAATATAGCCGAGTCTCCCTTTTGACTCCTTTGCTGGAAACAGAAAAATCCTATCTCTAAATGCAACGGGAGAAATTCTTGTGTCTCTTCTTCTCATTCAGGGATTTTTAAGATTCATCTGTCCTAAACAAGGGATTGTGGTGGGAGGAGGGGAGGTAGAATGATTACAAGATTGTAGTTTCTTTAAAAACAACGCTCAGTTCTTGCTGCAATTATGGCTGATTGGTGTCAGCCAGTATCATTCAATTAACACTTTTGGCTGCCCCCCCCCCCCAAAAAAGGTATATTTTTAAATCTCAATTAGTATAACCGAAAGAGAAGAGAGAATGAGGAGTAGAGAAGTATTAGAATGACAATTAATGATCTAAATACTAAGTATTTGTGTTTGTTATTCCGGAGCAATAGCCTCTGGTGGCTCAACAGATTAATCCAGTCTGTTATTAACAGCAGCTTGCTTGCAATTACTGCAGGTTCAAGTCCCACCAGGCCCAAGGTTGACTCAGCCTTCCATCCTTTATAAGGTAGGTAAAATGAGGACCCAGATTGTTGGGGGCAATAAGTTGACTTTGTATATATATATACAAATGGCTTTGTATAAATATACAAATGGATGAAGACTATTGCTTGACATAGTGTAAGTCGCCCTGAGTCTTCGGAGAAGGGTGGGATATAAATGCAAATTTTAAAAAAAGCAAGAAATGAACAGGGAACCTTATTAATAATAGTGACATTTTGGAATGGCAGTCATATTTCAGGATCATGCAGATTCCAGACAAAGCTTCATCCCCGATTTAAAGTCATTTTTGGGCTAGGCATAGCTGTTGTTATCCGGACTTTAATATTGAACCTAAACTTTTGTAGTAGGTATTGGCACGCTAAATATTCTACCAGTACTTGATTAACTCTTGATTTATTAAAAACTGGACTCAATTCAATCAATTCAGTTTATTACAGTCATGGGGGGGGGGAAAGGTGGCTCTGTGGCTAAGACACTGAGCTTGTCTATCGAAAGGTCAGCAGTTCAGCGGTTCGAATCCCTAGTGCTGTGTAATGGGGTGAGCTCCCATTACTTGTCCCAGCTTCTGCCAATCTAGAAGTTTGAAAGCATGTAAAAAATGCAAGTAGAAAAACAGAGACCACCTTTGCTGGGAAGATAACAGTGTTCCGTGCATCTTTGGCATTAGTCATGCCAGCCACATGACCACGGAGACATCTCCGGACAGCACTGGCTCTTTGGCTTTGAAACGGCCAAAGTACTGCCTCCTAGAGTCAGGAATGACTAGCATATATGTGCAAGGGGAACCTTTACTTTTATCTTTACAGTCATAGACCAGAGACCAGAACAAATAATTCACTCAGTGACTATCCAATTAAAAATTCTAGAATAAAATAATAATTAACAAGTAAAATCTATGATAAAATTCAGTCTGTCAATTACACCTGTTTTCTAACTTTACTAAAATCACAATCCATAAACTGTGAGGCCCATTGTCAGTTTAATACTAAAAGGCAAAGGAAAAAGCAATGCAAAGGATTTGCCACATTGGTTGTATAAAATAGCTATGGTGGATTAGATGTGTGTTTCTGATGAATCCCCAGTGCTGCTGCGCAGAACGTAGCCACCTGCTTTGTAGTTATGGACTGTTCATCCTAAAGCAGCCACTGGAGTGGTTGCAGTGTCGGAACAGCCAGGATACTAGGGCATACAAAACTTTTGCCAGACCAATTCTTGAATACAGCTCATCTGTCTGGAACCCACACTGCATATCAGACATTAATACAATTGAACGAGTCCAGAGATATTTCACAAGAAGAGTCCTCCACTCCTCTGCTGGCAGCAAAATACCTTATGCCACCAGACTCGAAATTTTGGGCCTAGACAACTTAGAACTTTGCCATCTTCGGTCTGACCTAAGCATAGTACATAAAATCATCTGCTACAATGTCCTACCAGCCAATGAATACTTCAGCTTCAACCAAAACAATACAAGAGCACACAATAGATACAAATTAATGGTAAACCGATCCAAACTAGACTGCAGAAAATACAACTTCAGTAACGGAGTGGTCAATGCCTGGAATGCATTACCTGACTCTGTGGTTTCTTCCCCAAACTCCCCAAACTTTAAACTTAGACTTTCTACTGTTGACCTCACCACATTCCTAAGAGATCTGTAAGGGGCATGCATAAGCACACCAGAATGCCTACCATCCCTGTCCTAATGGGGTTTTTTTTATTCATAACCTTTATATGTATTTATAATTATGTTTACACTGGTATCTGTCATAAAATACATGTTTGATGAAATACAAATAAATAAATAAATACTTAGCAATTATTAGAAGGATATGGTTTTTCCCTGAATATCTCTGTAAAAGGAACAGCGAAGGAATATCAGAGGGTATGGGACCCATGGTTTCCACTTCTCCTGAACCCCAGGAACAGAATCTTTCAGGCAATTGTATCTTTTGATACTCACCGTACAGGACGGCTGATAAAAGCGCATGGCACCGTGCAAATGAAAATTTTGGACTTGTATTGGAGACCATCCTTGGGGAATTTCTATCAGAGTTTCTTGCAAAAATCAAATCCAGAAGCACACACAGATAACTGATTCAGCAGGATTCATTAACTTCTCTTTATATACATAATAACACACGGAGATAAATGTACAATACCTATATAGATTCTTCTTCAATGTAGTAGCAGTTACAAGCAAAACACACAGGCAGCAGTACAGCAGAGGTGCAAGTCCAGACTGGTTTCAGTTTCATTTCTCAGCACAGAGCTGAGCTAGACCCAGCCTCCAAATTGTTTCAGCTCCCATTGGCTGATTTAGTTGCTATGCCTATTCATTAGCTGACCTTGTTACCATGTCTCTGCCAGTGAATGACTAATCTGATAATTTCTCTCTAGCAAAATGTGTGCTTTGGGCAATTCTACGTGTAGTGTGCATGTGATGCCTGGTTTTGTGTAGCTTTTTTGGGGTGTTGTTGGCTGGCTATTAAGTCATTGGCTGTTGTTTCCTTGTGTTGCCAAGCCCCTGAGTACTGTGCTTCTTGAGTACTTGATAAGCTGGCAGTAAATCAGGACTCCTGTTGACTGACAAGGGGCTCATTTCCCAGGCTTCAATCACTTGCCTGGCTGTTTATGTGCCTGCTCGTCCAACAATCTTAGTAGCTGCAAAATTGAATGTATGTCCTTGTTCATTTGTGCCAAGTTAATTATACTTTCTTTATCTTAACTTGTTGTTTGCTGCACTAAATCCTTTGGGACTGGACCAAGCAAGAAAAGTGTGTGTTTGTGTGTGTGTGTGTGAGAAAGAGAGAGAGAGAGAGAGAAAGAGAGAGAGAGAGAGAGAGAGAGAGAGAGGGACAGAGGGACAGAGAGAGAGCTAGAGAGAGGCAGACAGAGAGTGCTCAGCCTAACAGCTTTCCATTGGTGGCTTTCAAACTCCTGGAAGACAGCCTAAAGCCTGGTGGGACGTTTGAACCTTTAGTGGACCTGTGGATCTGCTAAAACAAGTGGTCTGGGCTTAACAAAGTTTTATCACACTTTGGATTTGCTTGCTTGTACTCCTGGAAACTGGGAACATGAAGATTTATTAGAACAAATAAGAGTGATACATCTGGGGGAAAAAACCAGTTTGATTAGTTCTGGCATTGAGTTACAAAGCTGGGCTTTAATTAGAGTTAGTTTATGATTAATTCCTCTTGTTTTAATTTTTATATGCAGAGCTTTAACTTAGTTATATCTTTCATGTGAAAGACTGTCAAATTTCATGAACAAAACTTGCCCATTATTTTCACACACACACACACACACACACACACACACACACACACACACACACATCTCTGCTGTTTGCTTTATTGTGCTAATTACCCCATGCACTTCATATAAAATTAGTCTGATTTTTGAAAGCAACTTGAAATATCATTTTAATTATTACCCATGAGCAAGCATTTGAAGTTGCTTTGCAATGTATGCTTTGAGGACCAAGCTGGACATGACCTTAAATGAGTATCTGAATTTATCATGGCTTTTTAACATGCAAATTACACATTTACATAGGGACAGATGAGGCACAAAGCTTTATTGTTATGAGGGCTATTCAAATCAGCCCTGATTTGATTTGGGAAATAAAACTGATTTGATGATTTAAACTGATTTTGAACGATCTGCTCCTTTGCATGTCAAGGAGGATCCCATTTCCTTGAATAACTTTTAATTTGATGACTTTCATTTGGATTCAGAGAGATAATTTAGTTGGGATCGTTGACCGAATTCCGTTAGAATCCACTTTTGAAATTGAACCTTCCTCCATTTCTAATAATTATCTGGGTCTTGGTTCATAGCAGCCTCTTGTGGCTCAACAGGCTAAGGCAATCTGTTATTAACACAGCTGCCTGCAATTACAATTACTGCAGGTTCGAGTCCCACCAGGCCCAAGGTTGACTCAGCCTTCCATCCTTTATAAGGTAGGTAAAATGAGGACCTAGATTGTTGGGGGCAATAAGTTGACTTTGTATATAATATACAAATGGATGAAGACTATTGCTTAACACAGTGTAAGCCTCCCTGAGTCTTCGGAGAAGGGCGGGATATAAATGCAAATAAAAAAAAAAAGAATGGAGAACTTAGTATTTTCCTTGCTTGGTATGGGAATCTCCCCATCCCAATAGTCTTCATCTCCCAAGCAGATACCAGCCAGTCAAAGGAAAAGGCAGAAAATATGGATATTTATTTATGGAGATTCTCAAACCTCCAGGTCAGTGGTGGGTTTCACAATATTTATTTATTTATTTATTTATTTATTTATTTATTTATTTATTTATTTATTTATTTATTTATTTATTTATTTATTTATTTATTTATTTATTTGTCACACAGTATACATAAGCATAAGCATGTAATAACTATACAATATATAAGCATATATATAAGTATGAGTATGTGATAACTATATTAATTGGATATAACAAAAGGAAACAATAGGACAGGAACGGTAGGCACGCTTGTGCTCTTATGCACGCCCCTTACGGACCTCTTAGGAATGGGGTGAGGTCAACAGTAGACAGTTTTTGGTTGAAGCTTTGGGGATTTTGGGAAGAGACCACAGAGTCAGGTAGTTTATTCCAAGCGTTAACAACTCTGTTACTGAAGTCATATTTTCTGCAATCGAGATTGGAGCGGTTCACATGAAGCTTAAATCTGTTGTGTGCTCGTGTATTGTTGCAATTGAAGCTGAAGTAGTCTTCGACAGGAAGGATATTGTAAGAGATGATTCTATGAGTTATATTCAGGTCATGTCGAAGGCGGCGGAGTTCTAAGTTTTCTAAACCCAAGACTGGTGGCATAAGGTATTTTGTTGTATTCAGAGGAGTGGAGTTCACCCCGCGTGTGCATGCTGCCTTCTGTGCATGTGCTTTGCTTGTGCATGTGCTTCCATGCATGTGCCCAGCCTCAAAGATGTGCCTAAATAGGTTAGAGCTGGCATAGAGCTGGGGCGGGGGGTGGGGGGCGGTGGTCAGGGTGGGCCCACCCACGATTTTCACTACCGGTTCAGATGAACAGGTCTGAACCTGCTGAATACCACCTCTGATCCAGGTTTTCCCAAAGGTGCTTTTCCAAAAGACAACTGGACAGTCTTGATATTTTTTTTTCTTGAAAACATTTCGCTTTTCATCCAAGAAGCTTAGTTCATACTTATATAATATTATATAACAACAGAGTTGGAAGGGACCTTGGAGGCCTTCTAGTCCAACCCCCTGCCCAGGCAGGAAACCCTACACCATCTCAGTCAGATGGTTATCCAACATTTTCTTAAAAATTTCCAGTGTTGGAGCATTCACAGCTTCTGCAGGCAAGTCGTTCCACTTATTAATTGTTCTGTCAGGAAATTTCTCCTTAGTTCTAAGTTGCTTCTTTCTTTGATCAGTTTCCACCCATTGCTTCTTCTTCTACCCTCAGGTGCTTTGGAGAATAGTTTGACTCCCTCTACTTTGTGGCAATCCCTGAGATATTGGAACACTGCTATCATGTCTCCCCTAGTCCTTCTTTTTATTAAACTAGACATACCCAGTTCCTGCAACCGTTCTTCATATGTTTTAGCCTCCAGTCCCCTAATCATCTTTGTTGCTCTTCTCTGCACTCTTTCTAGAGTCTCAACATCTTTTTTACATCGTGGAGACCAAAACTGGATGCAATATTCCAAGTGTGGCCTTACCAAGGCATTATAAAGTGGTACTAACACTTCACGTGATCTTGATTCTATCCCTCTGTTTATGCAGCCCAGAACTGTGTTGGCTTTTTTAGCAGCTGCTGCACACTGCTGGCTCATATCTAAATGATTATCCACTAGGACTCCAAGATCCCTCTCACAGGTACTACTATTGAGCAAGGTACCACATATACGGTACCGGTGCATTTTGTTTTTTTGCCTAAATGTAGAACCTTACTTTTTTCTTCTTTTTACTTTTTTCTTCTTCAGTTCTTCTTCAGAACATTGTTTGGTTTGAATCAAAGGGATTCTTTCTTTTTCTTTTTTCTTTCTTTCTTTCTTTCTTTCTTTCTTTCTTTCTTTCTTTCTTTCTTTCTTTCTTTTTGGCTTTTTATTTTGGTGTTCCTGGTTTTAATAGATTTTCATTTTATGGTGCTTATCTTGGAAAACTCCCAGATTCTTGGGGAAGAATTGTGGCTTTTAAAAACTGCGCAGTTATTGATTTGATAGATTAATTAAGTAACGAATTGACATTTTGACTGTGAGAAGAAGACATATCTTACTGTGGGAGCTGACATATTTAATGTCGTATTGCCCATTGTTTTCACAAGGTCTATCCTCACCAAGGAGATTAAGCCTCAGGGCTCTGTGTGTCAGTGTGTGTGTTACTTACATGGGAGAGAGAGAGAAAGAAAGAAAGAGAGAGAGAAAGAGAGAGAGAGAGAAAAGTGAGAAAAAACAGAAAAAACAGAGAGAGAGAAAGAGAGAGAAAGAGAGAAAGAAAGAGAGAGAGAGAAAGAGAGAGAGAAAGAGAGAGAAAAAAATAGAAAAAACAGAAAAAACAGAGAGAGAGAAAGAGAGAGAGAATGAGAGAAAGAAAGAGAGAGAGAGAGAGAAGCTAGTGTAAATTGTCATACTATGGAGAAACAGTACCAACATATTTAACAGGACCATTTCTGCTTCAAGGATCATTAACATTTTCACCCTTTTATGGCAAGGAAAAACCAGCATATCTGTTGACTAGGATCATGCTACAGGGTCAATGTTTAATTTGCACCTTCAGGCAAAGAAAATGATTACTAGTAGCTCTCCACTTCTTCTGTATCTATTGCTCTCTATTTATCCGGTGGTTTCTTTAAAAAGAAAAAAAAAATCTTTGTAAAAGTGAAAATTAAGGACCCGGGATGTACCCATTCCGTAAATATAGTGATAAAGCAGGCAGTCTGAATGCTGGGAGCCCCTGGTGTTGTTCTAATAAGCCTGCTAACAAAATTCCATATTTTCTGAATGGCTGGAACATCGGTAGGACAAGTAGACATTATCGTGGTGAGAAAATGGTGAAAGAAGATCAGGAATATAAAAAAGGGTAGCTATAAAAACAGGATCGCAGAGTGAAAGCTCCATGGACCAAAGCTTCCTACAGAACATTGCCTTGCAAGATGGCTGCATTGCCTGTTCTTCCAGTGGAAATGAAGTACTGAAGATTCATTCATTCATTCATTCATTCATTCATTCTGTCGTGTCCCACTCCTCCGCTGACGGCCGGGTCAGGGAAATCTGAATCAGGCGTGCCTCTGCAGCTCTGCCAAAGTCCTAGCAAAGTCCTCAGGGCAGGCAGGAGACCAGAAAGTGACTTCAGCAAGATAAGGTAGACTTTGCCTGACTCAGAGAATGCCAGAAAGCAGATCCTTTATATAGGCCATGGGGTGTGGCTCCATGACTCAGCACTTATCCAGGCCTGCCCCTCCCTTCCTTCTGTTGCCGCCGCCTATCAATTCTCTTGAAGCGAGGGTCACTCCAGTCTGCAGCTGTTGGTAATTGACCTTCCTCAGGCTCACATGGGGGAGGGGGAGGGGTCTAGTTGCTCCGTTGGAGCCAGAGCTGGGGGTTGGAGGCACTTCTTCCTCCTCGGCCTGTCTGGGCATGGAGCCAGGGCTGGGGCCGGGAGGCATGTTAGGACATTCCTCAGAGTTCGGAAGCAGATAAGATGGGCCCGGCTGCGGGGAAAGCGGACGAGGCACAACACATTCGTTCATTCATTCAAGCATGTATTAGATAACAGATATCAGTATAAACATGATTATGAATACATGAAATGGATACGAATAAAAGGGGGACATTAGGACAGGGACGGTAGGCACGCTGGTGCTCTTATGCATGCCCCTTACAGACCTCTTAGGAATGGGGTGACAGTAGACAGTCTAAAGTTAAATTTGTGGGAGTTTGGGGAAGAAACCACAGAGTCAATTAGTGCATTCCAGGCATTGACCACTTCTGTTGCTGAAGTTGTATTTTCTGCAATCAAGTTTGGAGCGGTTTACTTTAAATTTATATCTATTGTGTGCTCGTGTGTTGTTGTGGTTGAAGCCGAAATATTCATTGACAGGTAGGACATTGTAGCAGATGATTTTATGTACTACGCTTAGGTCAGACCGAAGATGGCAGAGTTCTAAGTTGTCTAAGCCCAAAATTTCAAGTCTGGTGGCATCAGGTATTCTGTTGTTTTAATAAGGTATTACAAGCTGAACTCCAGTGGAAGGATGCAGGAGACAGAGCAGGGGTGAAATCTACTTACCTTCCCAACCAGTGCACATGCATGCGCAGACCCACTGTGCATGCGCAAACCCTTCTGCACATGCTCAGAGGGTAAAAAAAGGTTAGGTAAAGGTAAAGGTTCCCCTCGCACATACGTACTAGTCATTGCCGACTCTAGGGGGCGGTGCTCATCTCCGTTTCAAAGCTGAACAGCCAGCACTGTCCGAAGACATCTCCGTGGTCATGTGGCCGGCATGACACAATGCCAAAGGCGCACAGAATGCTGTTACCTTCCCACCAAAAGTGGTCTCTATTTTTCTACTTGCATTTTTTTACGTGCTTTCAAACTGCTAGGTTGGCAGACGCTGGGACAAGTAACGGGAGCTCACCCCGTTACACGGCAGCACTAGGGATTTGAACCGCTGAGCTGCTGACCTTTCGATTGGCAAGCTCAACATCCTAGCCCCTGAGCCACCGCGTCCCTCTTAAAATCAGTTAAAATCAGGAAGTTAAAATCAGGTAGTAACGATGACTGGGCAGGTGGGCAGAGCCTCGCGCTGTCCTCGCTACCGGTTCTCCAAACCACCTGCTGCTACCACTATCGGTTTGGGCGAACCGGTCTGAACTGGTAGCATTTCACCCCTGAGACAGAGTGAGAAAGCCCACCCATGAGATTGACTACAGGTTACAGGACTGTACCCGGGGGCATACTACAGGACTGCACCTGGCATACTAACAGTACAACTAATGTAGCTATCAAAGGAAAAAGAAGCTCTTCATCATTTGAGAAATGGTCAAGGGAGAAATAAACATGCATTGTTTATTGAACAGAAATACCTTTTGTATCTTGAAAGCTCCATGGGGGGCAGGGACATTCAGCAAATGGATTGAAGGAGCGGGGAAAATGGAACTCTCCAATGATGAAATTTGATTCAAGGAGAGAGAAAGATTCTTAGAAATGCTAACTTCAGACCAATTATTATACCTAGGGCGACTTCCTGGGCTTGTTTATTCTGGAATATAGCATTTCAACTTCACTTAGACTTTAATAAGTACATGGAGGTTTGCAGCTCTATTAATACCTCCAAAGCAAGAAATGCCCAGATTGTAAAAAAAATATGGGTAGCTTTATCTGACGCCTTTTGTTATACTCAAATTATCCGTTATGTTACATTTGCATTTTCATCTAACTCGGGTTTTGATATTTTAAAATTGTATGATATTTTGGCTGACTTCTTTTGTCATCTCTTTCTTTGCAATAGGCAGGAGGAAAAATGCTTTGAAAACAATGAATGGAAATAAATAATTTCTGGGCATTGAAATCATATTAAAAGCAGAGACAGTCTAATGCTCTTTCTAGAGTTTATTCACTAATATATATTGGTACGGTTGAACAACAATCAACTTATAAAATAATCATGAACAGTTGAATGATATCATTGTAAAGAATGAAGAAATTCTAAAACCATTGAGTGTAAATATCAAACCATTATTGTTCAACATTTAACTCCAGGAAAGTTGCATTAGCTACTATAGCTCATTTCCTATTGAACATACTCCATAATAGAAATGAAGCATATAAAATAGACTTCAGTTGTAGTACAGGTCCATTGCATCTCAACGAAATAGTTAAAAGATATATCATACTTCAGTTTCAGAGGGGGTTGAAGCTAAGAGAGAAAGATGCTTAACTGAGATCGAAAAACCAGACCAAAAGAAATGGAGTATTTACAAAATCTCATCATATCTCTAGGCCTCATTGCTTTTTAAAAAATTTTTGCTTTGTGTCTAATATGTGGCAGCCTTATGTTTTTAAATCTCTATTCTCATGAAGAATCTAGGGGAAAGTCTTAACATCAGGAATAGAATAGAATAGAATAGAATAGAATAGAATAGAATAGAATAGAATAGAATAGAATAGAATAGAATAGAATAGCCCAAGGAGCTGCTGATCCAATTCTACAGAGGAATTATTGAGTCTGTCATTTGCACCTCTATAACTGTCTGGTTCGGTTCTGCAACCCAACAAGAAAAACACAGACTTCAGAGGATAATTAGAACTGCAGAAAAAATAATTGCTACCAACTTGCCTTCCATTGAGGACCTGTATACTGCACGAATCAAGAAGAGGGCCGTGAAAATATTTGCAGATCCCTCGCATCCTGGACATAAACTGTTTCAACTCCTACCCTCAAAACGATGCTATAGAGCACTGCACACCAGAACAACTAGACACAAGAACAGTTTTTCCCCGAAGGCCATCACTCTGCTAAACAAATAATTCCCTCAACACTGTCAGACTATTTACTGAATCTGCACTACTATTAATCGTTTCATAGTTCCCATCACCAATCTCTTTCCACTTATGACTGTATGACTATAACTTGTTGCTGGCAATCCTTATGATTTATATTGATATATTGATCATCAATTGTGTTATAAATGTTGTACCTTGATGAACGTATCTTTTCTTTTATGTACACTGAGAGCATATGCACCAAGACAAATTCCTTGTGTGTCCAATCACACTTGGCCAATAAAATTCTATTCTATTCTATTCTATTCTATTCTATTCTATTCTATTCTATTCTATTCTATTCTATTCTATTCAATAGAATAGAATAGAATAGAATAGAATAGAATAGAATAGAATAGAATAGAATAGAATAGAATAGAATAGAATAGAATGGCACTTTGGAGCTCTTTTAATCCAATGTCCTGCTCAGGCAGGAAACCCTATAGCATTTCAGACAAATGGTTGTCTAAACTCTTCTTAAAAACTTCCAGTGTTGGAGCATTCACAACTTCTGCAGGCAAGTTGTTCCCCTGATTAATTGTTCTAACTGTCAGGAAATTTCTTCTTAGTTCTAGGTTGAATCTCTCCTTGATTAGTTTCCACCCATTGCTTCTTGTTCTACCCTCAGGTGCTTTGGAGAATAGTTTGAGTCCCTCTTCTTTGTGGCAACCCCTGAGATATTGGAAGACTGCTATCACGTCACCCCTGGTTTTTCTTTTCATTAAACTAAGATTCATTAAACTAACAACTCGCACATATGTGCTAGTTGTTACCAACTCTAGGGGGCGGTACTCATCTCCATTTCAAAGCCAAAGAGCCAGCGCTGTCCGAAGATGTGGTCATGTGGCTAGCATGACTAAATGCCAAAGATGCATGGAATGCTGTTACCTTCCCACCAAAGTCCTGTTTTTCTACCTGCATTTTTTACATGGTTTTGAACTGCTACATTGGCAGAAGCTGGGACAAGTAATGGGAGCTAACCCCATTATGCAGCCCTAGGGATTCGAACCACTGAACTGCTGACCTTTCGATCAACAAGCTCAACATCTTAGCCACTGAGCCACTGCATCCCTCTTTATTAAACTAGACATACCCAATTCCAGCAACCATTCTTTGTATGTTTTAGCCTTCATTGTCAAGCCTCAGGAGATGGCTACATCAGCTCATCCTTGGTTGTCCCAAAGGTGCTTTTTCAAAACAAAACAAAAAAACAACCCTGAACTTTTGAACACATTACAGTTGCTTTTTGAAAAAACACCTTTGGGATAACCATGTCCTGGATGACTTAGAATCTTCATAGACAATCATCTGTGGCTGATCTTTAAGAAGGCTCAATCCTGCTTATCACTATGATGGGGAACATTTTAGGGCTGCTAGCAAGCCTGGAAAATAAAAACAGACACTAACAAAAACAGAATTATGGATTGGACACTTTCTTCCATACCAATGCCAGAAAAACAGAACTATTGATGTTTTTTTTTTTCCTCAATTCAGATTAGAACTGGAAGGGACCTTGGAGGTCTTCTAGTCCAACCCCATGCTCAAGCAGGAGACCCTACAGCACTTCAGACAAGTGACTGTCCAGTCTCTTCTTAAAAACCTCCATTGATAAAGCACCCACAACTTCTGAAGGCAGGCTATGAAAGATAAATCATCTTTGTTGAGTTTTAATTAAAGTCAACTTAAAGATGATTTATTACTTTTTTAATAAGTTTTTTTTATTTATAACACAACACAACAAACACAAAACACAAAACATATATTCCCTTTTTACAATTGTTTCGTAGCGGCGATCTCCTAATATTTACATTTTCTCCCAATTCCCTTTATAATATTTATATCCTTCTTGTCCCATTATCCCTTATTACTCTATAGTTCCTATCACTTAGAATATTAAATTTATACATTTTATACGCTATCTTACATACATCTTGCACTTATTGTTTCTCCCCTATTCATCACTATTCATTTTTTCTAGTCTCCAGCCACTTGTACCATTTATCCCATATTCCATAATATTCTGTATCTTCCTTTTCTTTAATTTCTTTCGTTAATTTGTCCATCTCTTCACAATATAAAATTTTCTTCATCAATTCTTCCTCTGTTGGTATAGTTCCTTTTTTCCAATTTTGTGCATATGAAATTCTTGGGGCCGTTACGATATGTAAAATTAAGTATTTTATGTCTTTGGCATAATGTCTGGTAAATATTCCTAACAAGAATGTAATGATTTATTATTTTTAATGGGGGGGAGGGAAGTTAGATGGCTATGTTGTTGATACTCCATGGAAATATTAATTAAATAAATGGATATTCCATCTAGAAATGCTTCGTAAGGAAAAAAGAAAAGTTGTCAGAAGCTGATGTAGTATGAAAATTCTTTTCCAGGAATCATGTTTGGATGCTAACACTACAAACTTAAAAAAAAAAAAGACTGATGTCTTTTCTAATAAAAGATAAGCCTTCATAGTAAAGAATGAATGAATGTACTAGTGTTCATTCCCACCTTCCCATACAGTAATTGTCACAACTTTTGTTAAGGGATGCATGCAAGGCCATTGAATGTTCCTCCAGCAATGTTCTCATTCTATTGTATGCTGCTTGTGGGTTAGTCATCCTTCCGGAAAAAAAGTGCATATTTTATATCTGGCTAGAACTTGGTTGACATTTCATGAAAATTATTTATATGGTTAAAGGCTAGCAAACACCCCAAGGAAATCTGGATTTTGTTGCTTTATGGGCAGTAAAGCTGCATATAGTAGAGGCAGAGTGAGAGGGAGGGTGGAAGAGAGGAAGGAGGGAGGGAGGAAAGAAGGAAGGAAGAAAGAAAGGAAGGAAGGAAGGAGAGTGGTTGAGGGGGTTAGCATTTGTTGTGACTCATCCTCCCTCCTCTCCTCAGCCGGGCCCCTCCCGTCTCCAACTCGGAGTTTTATCAGACTGAGTCTGATAATGAAGATGAATGGCCTGTCATGACTCCAGCCCCCGGCCCTGGCCCCATGCCCAGAGAGGATTCAAGGAGTGAAAGGAAAAGGCCGATAAACCTCACTCATACAGCGTGTGTTCCTTTGGCTCAGCCTTCAGAGCAGGAAGCCAGCCAGGTGGTAGAATTACCCAGGCCTACTCCCTCTGACCCCTCCCTTTCCCAGACGCTCGCAGCAGATCCAGCTGAAGACAATGCACAGTAGGAGGACCCTCGCTTCCGGAGATCTGAGAGGCGACGCCAGCAGAAGGAAGGGTGGGGCAGGCCTGGATAAATGCTGAGTCATGGAGCCACACCCCACAGCCTATATAAAGGACCTGCTTTTGGCATTCCAACCTTGAGTCAAGCAAAGTCTTATCTAGTTTGCTGATATTGGACCCTATCACTGAAGTCACAACTTGGACTCCTGCCTGCCCTGATAAACCTCGAAGGAACTTGGCAAACTGCAAAGGCTTCGTTGCCAAGTTTGTGACGGACTTCCTTGACTCATTCGTCAGAGTGGGAGTGGGACACGACAGCATTTCCTACATTACTTAGTATGAACATGAGAACCAGTTTGGTGTAGTGGGTAAAGAAAGTGGTGGGATTCAACGTTTTGCTATGCACATGCTTTGCACACGCAGTCCATTAGAAAATGCCATTAAAAGCAGTGTTAAAACCATTAAAAACAGCTGAGGTGTGGCAATCCATTCTGCCGTGCCTATCAGCTGGGCTTCAAACGAACGAAATAAAGGTAGGTATAGCACAGGGGTGGGCGGGCAGGCCCAGCTGATGGTTGGAACAAACCGATTCGCTCTCAGCTGATCGTTGGAACAACCAGCTCACCCAACCCTGATGGAATAGGCTGAATCCCACCCCTGGTAAGGAACAAGGCTAGAATCCTGAAGCCAGTAATTTCAAATTGTGTCTTGGGCACAAGTTCAGCTGTGTTATCTTGTGCCAGTCCTCACTCTCAGTCAGAAAAAGTAAGACGAGGAGGAAGAGAAGGCAGCGGTGGTGGTGGTGGTGGTGGAGGAGGAGGAGGAGGAGGAGGAGGAGGCAGCAATAGCAAACCTCTCCTGAAATCTTCCTAAGAAAATAAAATTGTAGGGAGATTGTCTAAGCAGTCACCGGGAGGAACACTAGCTCAAAGACACCAAAATAAACTCCATCTTCATCAGATCTAATTCTATGGATCTATTAGAAATGATTCTGGTTGTTGTTTTTTCAGTGTGAGTTAGCATGAACCCTTGTTATAGCTATGTTGATACGGCCATCTAGGGTACATGTGGGTGGTCTCTTTGTGTGTGTCTTTGTGTGTCTGTGTCCTATCAATTTTGTGTTGGTAGAAACTACCTGAGGAGGTTGTGGATTAAAATGGAAGCCCTGGGAAAAGACACAATTCAAGGCCATGGAAATTTCACCCATTCTTAAACAACACAACATTCCTACTACTTACGTTTGTGCCGAGTTCTTCCTTTTCATAATAGACACAATTTTTCTATTTTAGAAAAATAGAAATTTCTATTTTTGTCTTATTAGAGAGTCAGATTGACTGTCTCTATCTTTGGCTCTTCTGTTTGAAAGACAAGGAAATTATTTGGAATCCTAAAAGAGCTTGCCTTACACTTCAAACAAATGTTTGTTTGTTTGTTTGTTATTCTTATTGATTTTATATTTCAGGGCATCGCTGGACTTCTCTCTTCTTTTCCAAATTATCTTTCTGATCTTGTAGTAATTTTTTTTTTCACTTCCCAATATAATACTGGCAAATCTTTGCGATAAAATTGCAAATCACAATTTCTTCTTCTAATCTAATCTTCTTCTAATCTACATCTACAACAGCTCACAAGTGTATTCTTCAATATGTGTTTTATTTTCCTTTGTTGGATGAATGTCTGCAAAACGAGGTCAAAAATTCCAGATGCCAGAGCTTTTGTACTGAAGTGCCATTCACTTTTATGTGTGTCATTACACCCCCAAAAGGGGTGGGGCTTAAATGACAGTTGGGACTACCATTTTGAATGTTTTGACTTGCTCCCTGCAAAACACCGCTGCTTTTGAACTTTTCTTGGATTGTACTTTCTTTTCACTGTATGTTTTGTGTCGCAAGACAACACAAGAAGGGAGAACCTGAAGCAAAACATTGAGAAGGACCTTTTGATTGCAGATACTTTCCATTGAAGAGACACAAAACCGGATTACATATTTTAGCAAAAGAAAATTATGCCTTCCAGATTGCCAATAATTCATAAATGGAGGACTGAATGAATCTCTTGATGAAGAGATTGTGCTTTGGTGCTTCATAAGGAGTTTGTTCAATGTTTCCACCTTCTGTTAGCTGGGCTTCTGAAGAGATGTTCTGTGGAGAGGTTGCTGATTAGAAGGAATGAGCAGCAGAAGTGTGGGTGGGTGGGGGGAGGGGGGAAGCTAACCCCCCCCCCCTGCTTGTGACGATCCATGAATCATATGGAATAACATCAGTGGTCTTATCCAGGGTTCTATTCAGCTGGTTCCAGTGGTGGGATTCAGCCAGTTCACACCACTTCGGGAGAAGCGGTTGTTAACTTTCTGAGCAGTTTGGTGAACTGGTTGTTGGAAGAAATCATTAGGGCAGAGAACAGGTTGTTAAATTATTTGAGTCCCACCACTGGCTGGTTTGGATCGGTTTGGATGAACCCGTAGCACTGACGATCAGCTGAGAGCGAACCAGTTCGCTCCAACGATCAGCCGGGCCCGCCTGTCTGCCCCTGCACTATACTGACCTATATTGCCTTTGTTACAAGCCCAGCTTATAGGCGCAACAAAGTGGATTGCTGCGTGTCAGCTGTTTTACTCACCGGGGCTGCAGTAGAATGTCAGTTTTAGAGCTGTTTTCAAACACACCACCTGCACGCTCAGCGAACCGGTTGTTACACCGGTTATATCCCACCACGGGTCTTATCTGCAACATTTTGACATCCTGTTACTTCAATATTGTTATTATTATTCCTTGCTTATGGATTTGGAACAGTTAAAAGACCCAATGCCTACACTGAGTCCATTAAAAGTGTTGCAATATTAAAGTTCCCTGCAAAATATTAACACCTTTGGGCACAGGAGCACAGCAACAAAGAAGTTACGGGACCGCCTGCTGTTACCTTATGCCTCCCACTGACCCGTACGCTCACACAGAGAGGGTCTTCTCAGGGTGCCGTCCGCCAAGCAATGTCGGCTGGCGGCCCCTAGGGGAAGGGCCTTCTCTGTTGGAGCACCTACCCTCTGGAACGAACTTCCCCCTGGTTTGCGTCAATTACCTGACCTTCGGACCTTTCGCTGTGAATTGAAAACGCACTTGTTTATCCAAGCGGGACTGGCTTAATTTTTTAAACTTTTGAATTTTAATAATTTTAATTGGGGTATTTTATGAATTTTATGGGTCAAATTTGATGGTTTTAAATTTTCGGCCATTTATAGAATATGTTATTTTAATTTTTGTTTTAATTTGTATATTGTACTGTTTTTTAATCTGGCTGTACACCGCCCTGAGTCCTTCGGGAGAAGGGCGGTATAAAAATCTAAATAATAAATAAATAAAATAAATAAGTTCTTCTGGATTACATTTTTAGTAAAAGTGACTGGAGTTTTCCTGCATGGAAATCAGATGTTTTGTCATTAAGACTTCTGTTTGAAATCGTCCAGAATCAATTTGGTTTAGTGGTTAAGGCATCAGGCTAAGAAAGGAGGATACCGTGAATTCAAATCCCATCCTAGCCATAAAAGCCAGTTGGGTGACTTGGGACCAGTCATATCTTTTCAGCCCAACCTACCTCACAGGGTTATTGTTGTGGGGGAAATAGAAAGAGGATGGATTTTTTTTTTGCTGCCTTGAGTTAGTTATAAAAATAACAAATACAATACAATAATAAATACAATAATTAATACAATGATAGATACAAACGAACAAATGTCTGAACATGACAGCCTTCCCCTTGCCTTAAGAACACATAGGTATTTTTGACTACTGTCTTGGAAGGACAATAACAAGATTTAATTCCATTCAAGTATTTGTGTGCTGTAGAAATTTTGCCTGCACTGCTCCAAGATTAGGAGCTAAACTCTTAATGTGTGCAGTTGGGTACTAATATTATCTGCTAAGGTTCAGATGACCACTAGATGGCAGCAGTATAATCTCTTTGCTGCCATCTAGAGTTTATCGGGACCCTTAGGGCCTAGATAAATTCATCCCACTGTGTATATTCATTTGTTGACTGCCTGGTGAAGCTGGATTAAAAAGGAAGAGGGGGGAAAAATGTACAAGGTGCCTCCCTTGTGTGAAAGAAAGCAACTCGGAGAGTGATTTGAAGCACAAAACAGGCCCACAAAACAGGATTAACGTTCCCCACCTTTTTCAGCAACTTCCACTTTTCATTTGCAGCCTCCGCACTTTGGGAAACAAGAAATAAAAGAGATCTGGAGGCAAAATTCTTGCGGCCAAGAATCGTTTCTACACCGTCTGTAGCAAGGCCTGAAACAATCAGGTCAGAGATAGCTGCTAAAGCTACCACAAGCCTTCCTTAAAAAAAAAAACGAATAAGAAATTGTTAAGGAATATGGAAATTCCAAACAAAGTACATAATTTGTATCGCTTTATTTAAAGGGAAGGAAGAATGATAGCCTGTGCAGGAAAAAGAAAAAAATTGTTTCCAAAAGATCTCCACCAACATTGTTCCCATTGTTTCTTCTCCCTGATCTTCGGACCTTTAAGCGCGAGCTCAAGACCTTCTTTTTTCACCAAGCGGGGCTGGCCTAACTGATTGATTGATTTTAACACTGTGGGTTTTTAGTGGGCTTTTAATAGGGGTCTTAATCTATTTTGTAATTTTGTAATTTTCTTACTTAATATTTTTAACATACAGCTATTGAATTAGATTTTTAACTGGATATTGTATTTTAAAAAATTTTGATTGTTGGTGTTTTATTTTGCTGTACACCGCCCTGAGTCTTCGGAGAAGGGCGGTATAAAAATTTGAAAAATAAATAAATAAATAATAATAATAGAATTCACCAATGCCAACCTATTAAATGATATTGCAGATCCACTGACTTAGAAATTAAAACACGTTGAACTGAGTAAGGTCTTCTCCCAGGCAAGTGATGTGTAGACTGCAGTTTCAAAGAACTGCTTGCTGTTTTGCAAATAATCATTTTTTTAATTTATTTTTTTGAATTTATATCCCGCCCTTCTCCGAAGACTCAGGGCGGCTTGCATTGTGTTAAGCAATAGTCTTTATCCATTTGTATATTATATACAAAGTCAACTTTTATTGCCCCCAACAATCTGGGTCCTCATTTTACCTACCTTATAAAGGATGGAAGGCTGAGTCAACCTTGGGCCTGGTGGGACTTGAACTTGCAGTAATTGCAAACAGCTGTGTTAATAACAGACTGCTTTAGTCTGTTGAGCCACCGGAGGCTCAACAGCATATTTCAACACATGAGTATTTTTTATTGAGCAGATAAGCACTTGGGTTTGGATTAAAGTCTCTTCAGTTGGGCTAGGCCAGGGGTGTCAAACTCAAAGCCCGGGGGGGCTGAATCCGGCCCATGGGGTGCTTAGATCTGGCCCACGGGGCTGCCCTGGAAAAAGCAAAGGTGCCTCTGCCAGTGAAAACAGAGCTGCGTGGGGGGGCATGTGCAGCCCTCCCTGACTCCGTTTTCAGCCACAATGGCCACTGCAGCCCTCTGCCAGCAAAAATGGAGCTCGGGGAGAACCATGCCCACCCCCCTGGGCTCCATTTTCACTGACAGAGGGATAGCAAAACAAACTATTTGCTGTTTTGGTCCGCCAGCGGCCTGCGGAGCTGGCAACTGAGTCAGACAGCGATGAGGCCGAGGAAGAACAGGGGCCAAGCCTGGAGGCTGGGGAAGGCCCAGATGAGGGCTCTGCGTCAGAGGCAGAGGTGGGGCCAGGGCCATCGGGGAGTGAGGTGTGGACTCCAGAGCCTCCAGAGGCTGACAGTAGTGAGGCAGAGGAACAGGAGGAGCCTGTTCCAAATGCACACTTGAGAAGAGCTGGCAGAAGGCAAGAGCAGCTAAAGCAAAGAGGACGACTTGGGAGTAGGGCCAAGAGATGACTGGCCCCTCCCATAAGGCTTAAAAGACCAGCAATGGCATTTGGGTTCTTTGCCGGAAAACAACGTTGATAGCTTTGTCTTGTTGTATTTGTTTCGTATCTGCATCTTCTGAACTTTTGCCAAGAAAGGCCTTTGGCAGTTTGTCTAATTAGACCAAGGTTGGTGATAAGTCTGAGGAATTGTGTTGGGAGAAATTTCCTTTAATTTAGTTGGATTGCGCCGAGAATGAATTAATTCTCAGCTGCTCTAATAAAGTTTGTTTGTTTGACTGAGTTTCCTACTACCTACTTGGGCCTTCATTACAATATTCTTTTAGAGGATTGTTGAGAGCCTTAACAACTCTCTAAAAAAATTCAAGTGACCAACTGTCTGCAAGAAATATAAATCCATCCGTTCATTATTCCCCACCATCCAGTCAGAGCTGAAGAAGCTTCTTGGATGAGAAGTGAAATGTCTTCAAAGAAAAACAAGAAATTTCCAGTTCTTGAAAAAAGCACCATTGAATTCCTCTTCTTTCCTATTTCAATAGTGGGGACTGCAGGACGCTTTTGATACAGGAGCCCTTTTATATTCAGTTTGCCTTTACTCTACCTGATATCGTGAAAGTCAACAATGGTAGCTGAATTGCTTTATTAGAAGTACGCTTGGGAGAAGCCCGAGCCAATTTCTATTTGATTTGAAAGGCCTCTCTGTTCCCAAGCAAATCATTTGAGAAAGTCATAAGTTGATGCTTCGCTGTTCCTCAAACGCTCCAAACGAAAGATACATCTCGACCTTCAAACACTCAGCAGAATTTTCTTTGTGGAGAATTAAAAATTGGACTGACACACCAATATCAGCCAGCAGAGGTTTTTTTCTCCCAGGATCATCCATTTGGAAAAGTAGAAGTGGTTCCTCCTTGCAGAAGGATTTGGAGGACATGTTAAAAACCCCTGTCCCTTTGTTAGCCAGAGTCCTTGGGAAAATTCATATTAGAGGCTGTATCTTGAGTTGCAAAGAAATAGAGGAGAAAAATATGTTCCCCAAAGCTGTTTTCCACATGATATGCACCTGTTGACTTTATCAAAGTGATTCTGTAGCACCCCATAGCAAATTAAAAGCTCCACAGGATCATACAGAACAGATAAATAAGAAATTGGGCAGTTTTTAAACAGATAGGTGAGGTGAAGAGGATTAAACTGCTTGCCTCAACTGTTTGTCTTCCTGGCACCTTGGTAACACAACAATGTTGGGGACATGTCCAGAAGTAAGAAATTATTGGATTAAAATTAAAACATGGTTAGAAGAAATGATACAGCAACATATAGATTTAAAACCTGAACTGTTCCTATTGGTTATCCTACCAGAGAAAGTTAGTGAAGAAAATATATATTTGATTATACATGTATTAACTGAAGCAAGGATAGTATTTGCACAAAGATGGAAAGCAGAGAAAATCCCTACAGAGGGTGAAGTAATTAAGAAAATATTGGATTGTGCAGAAATGAATAGATTGACTTTGACAATTAAAGAAGGAGTGGAATCTGAATACTTTAAGATATGGGGACAATTTTACCATTGGTTAGAGAAGAGATATATATATATAGGGTAATGTTGTAATGAAACAAGGGAAGAAGAAAGATGAGAGAGAAGCTCTATAAATGTATTAATAGTAAAGCAAGAAATGTGGAAGAAATGTTACAATAAATAAAACGATGATATTATGAAATGATTAATATTGGAGGAACAAGAAGAAGACACAAAAGATGTACTCATATGATACACTGAATGATTATTTATTGTATGTTTGTCAATAAAAAAAATAAAAATAAAAAAAGCAATTCTGGGAAAATAAGCCACCTTGTTTTGAATAGGATAGAATAGAATTCTTTATTGGCCAAGTGTGATAGACACACAAGGAATTTGTCTTTGGTACATATGCTCTCAGTGTACATAAAAAGACAAGATAGATTCATCAAACATCATAAGGTACAACACTTAATGATAGTCATAGGGTACAAATAAGCAATCAAATCATACTAGGAAACAATCAATATCAATATAAATCGTAAGGATACAAGCAACAAAGTTACAGTCATGCAGTCATAACTGGGAGAACCACGGGAGGGCCGTAATAGCTCAGGCTGGTAAGAAGCCTGTTATTAGAACACAGTAGCCTGCAATTACTGCAGGTTCAAGCCCGGCCCGAGGTTGACTCAGCCTTCCATCCTTTATAAGGTAGGTAAAATGAGGATCCAGATTGTTGGGGGGGGCAATAAGTTGACTTTGTAAATATACAAATAGAATGAGACTATTGCCTTATACATTGTAAGCCACCCTGAGTCTTCGGAGAACGGCGGGATATAAATGTAAATAAATAAAAAAAAAAGAACAATGAGAAGACTAATAGTAATAGTCTATAATAATAATAATAATAATAATAATAATAATAATAATAATAATAATAATAATAATAATAATAATAATAATAATAATAAAAACAACAACCAGATATCAAGATTTGAGAATCGAATTGCAGAGACTTTGGCATAAACCAGTGCAGGTGTTTCCAGTAGTCCTCGGCACACTTGTAGCTGTGCCTAAAGACCTAGGCAAGCACTTAAAAATGATTGGCGCTGACAAGATCACCATTGGTCAGCTGCAGAAGGCCACCTTACTGGGATCTGCTCGCATAATTCACCGATACATCACGCAGTCCTAAACGCTTGGGAAGTGTTCGACTAGTGATCTGTGTTACGAAATCCAGCATAGTTATCTGGTTTGCTGTGTATACTGTCATTTTGCGTCAATAATAATAGAATAATATTATTCTATTATTAAAGGTTTGTTAAAACCTTTCACCAAGTCTGATTTCTTGCAGTCACTTTATTAAAAAAAAAATGCATTATACTTAAAAGAGGCAGACTGGAAATATAAACTCCAGTTAAATTCATTCTGATACATCCAGATTGGTGTTTGTTTGGGAAGGTGGGGGGGAGAAAAATCCAGCTATTTTCTCCAGGCAGATTGGCTTTCATTCAAAATAGGAGTAAGTGTACGTGTGTGTGTGTGTGTGTGTGTGTGTGTGTGTGTGTGTGTACAAAGAAGGCAGTGTACATGTGTGTGTGTGTGTGTGTATTTATTTATTTGCTTCAGCCACGGTATAAAACAGCCATATTGTTTTAGCACTGATGTAGTCCATCTCTGCGTTGTGAAAAACAAGACAGCAACTTAAATGGTTAGGAAAATTTCTGGAATGAAAATAGCTTATTTTTTTAAAAAATCATAGATTTTACTAGAACATTATCCTTGCTTTAGTAAATGTTTTAAAATTTAATATGTCTATTTTTACCATTCCGTTTTGGGAATGGCACCCTTTCATTCGCATTCAACTAATAATCCTATCATTTTCATCATACACTCTGCTCTTGGTGTGTTTTAACTAAACAGTGTTGAATAAAATAATAACCATAGACACGAAGTGGTTGGTGGAACAGATACACGTGAGACCCTGCTCTGTAGAAAATTGGTTGAATGACTGCTTTCCTATCTTTAAGACAAAATTCCCCTCCCCCCCCACAAATAGATCTGCTACCCTTCTTAATAGATATAATTCTTGATTCATTTCTGATCGTAGTCCTTATCAGAGGTGATATTCAGCAGGTTCTGACCAGTTCTGAAGAACCGGTAGCGGAAATTTTGAGTAGTTCGGAGAACCAATAAATACCACCTCTGACTGGCCCCACCCACATCTATTTTCTGCCTCCTGAGTCCCAGCTGATTGGGAGGAAATGGGGATTTTGCAGTATCCTTCCCCTGGAGTGGGGAGGGAATGGAGATTTTACAGTATCCTTCCCCTACCACGTCCACCAAGCCACGCCACGTCCACCAAGCCACGCCCACAGAACAGGTAGTAAAAAATGTTGACACCCACCACTGGTCCTTATGCTCAAGCACCATTTATGTGACAAATATCTGTCAATAAAAGAGTTAAAATTCTGTATGTCTGAAGGTCATGGGGATCCATGCAGAATGAGAAACCACTGCCTACGTCTGAGCTAGACTAAAGCAAATAGCCTTTTTTTTTTTGCCTCTAATTAATCTTCCAATACCTTTCACATTTTCATAATATCCTCTCTCATTATGCAGATTTATGCCATTAGTTATTAATAGTGCAAATAAAGCAAACCCAGAGAAATTATGAACCCACCACTGGTTTGACATGGGGTTAGACAGGGTGAAACCACCGTTAAAACCAAATCCAAATCATGTGATCGTGTGAGTTGATGAGTGAAAAGAGAAGAAACAGCTACTGTACCTTTGTTCAGTTGGATTTCTTTATATTGGCAGACAGGCTTCTGCTAGTGTGTGGGAACAATTGTGTCCACTGTATATTTATATTTTAAGAAAGATAAAAAAAACCATGAAGCTTTAAAATGCGGGTGCCCACAGGAGGGAGAGTGAAAGTATCATCAGATGATGTCCTCAGGCAAATGACATCTTTTTGGTTTCTACCAGTTGACTCTGCTCTGACATGAATCAAAACCTGTACACCACTAAAATTGTCATTGCTATGACCTTTAACTAGGCAAAAAGGTGCAACAAAGGGCAACGGTTTTTGAAACAAATGGGCTAACTTTATAGAATGTGTCCGAAGACTAGAACCCATAACTCCTGAGGGAATGAAATTTAGGGAAATTGTGGCTTCTTCAGTGCTACTAGCTGCTGCTCCATCGCTGAGTTGCTGCTGCACTCTTGTGATCCTCAATTTCAATGTTATGTGTGACAGTTTCCCAGCCAATCTCGCAATCCTTCATTCGTTTGCCTTACCCAAACAAATGGATTCATTTATAGAATGTGTCCAAAAAGTGGAATCCATAACTCCTAAGGGAATGAAATTTGGACAAATTGTGGTTTCTTCAGTTTACTGGCTGCTGCTGCACCACTGAGTTGCTGCTGCACTCATGTGATCCTCAGTTTCAGCACTATGTGACAGTTTCCCAGCCAATCTGGCTTTCCTTCACTTCTTTACCCCACCCATCAGCAGCCATTTGCATGCCTGAAGGAAGGGAAGGGAAGAGAAGAGAAGAGAAGGGAAGGGAAGGGAAGGGAAGGGAAGGGAAGGGAAGGGAAGGAGGGAGGGAGGGAGGGTGAGAGGGAGGGAGGAAGGAAGGAAGGAAGGAAGGAAGGAAGGAAGGAAGGAAGGAAGGAAGGAAGGAAGGAAGGAAGATTTTTAATGCTGCTGGCCAGCTTTCCACAAGAAAATACAATGGGGAAGCTGGCAGGATAATGGAAGTCAATTCTGGTCTCATTACCTCTTTGCTCACCCGTGATCATTCTGTTTCTCTATTTGGGTAAGGAAATAAATTTGAAATGATGATTCAATGGGAAACTGGTTGCATAATATACAGTAAAGATGAGCTTCTTTGTGTACTTGTTAGGAGAACCTTCCTTAAAAAGGCTTCTGGGCAAGAAGATTGAGGATGAGACTACGGATGAATCAGGACAAATTTTGTCTTCCCTACAAAATAGGAGAGCACTTAATCATTTCTGGACAGAGGCCAGCTGGCACCGCTGCTTCCGCCTAGTATTAATGCTAGTGTTTCAGTGGTAATTGCCATGTAATATTTATCAAAATTATAGCAGGAAAGCAATTTCATACTGAGTTGATTACCACCTGGACTTTGCTGCCACGGATTGGTTAAGTAGTAGATAAGCAGGGCTTGAAAAAAACAAGGGCGAAAATCCTTCTTTTTCCCCATTGGAAAACACTTTTGAATACACGATGTCACCAAGATAAGGCCAAAAGAAAATTGTCCTGGGAAATCTTGATAGGCTGCATGTGCAGTAGATCTGCAGTGTTATTGTCCCCAGTATGGGGCTAGGAATGTCATAAATAAATGGAGTAAGTAGTTGGATATTTGTGCTCGTATAATTTATCATGGCATCATAGTGTAAATGAAGCCCTATAGGACCAATTCTGTTTAGGATGGATGTATTCCCTTCGCATGGAGAAATCCCGTGGGTTTGTGTGTTCTTACCTCAGCTAACATAATTGCACAGATCAAAGTCACATATTTGTCCCCATGCATAAATTCAACAGGCACACGAACTTCCCTGATATTTTCTGTTTCCCTCCCTGGTGAATCTCCGTCTGGCCGATCCAGGTGAGACATAGACTTTTCTTTCTTTCTCTCTTTCTTTTTTGCAGCAAGTGAGCATAAATTCAACAGGTGAAAGCTAAATCTTCAGGGGCAAGAACATATCCCAGACTTGCAGCAAAAAGGCGAACGTTACATAAATTGTAAACGCCGAATGGATTTATAGAAAGCTTGAACCTCACAACAGCTAAAGCAGGATTGGATGGTTGAGGATTACTTGGTGTTTTTGGTGGGAGAATGCCAGAAAATCCTTGGCTGAATTAGAAAGTTGAAGAATATCCAGGACGGTGATGACAAGCCCCTTAGCAGAATATGGATTTGGATAATATGGATATGTGCATAGATGTTGGGATCTAAGCTTGTCTCTAGAGAAATGTCATCTTTATCTAGCTACTAAAACAGAATCATTACTATTCATGTCAAGTTGTCTTATTTAATTTTTGATTGGGCAAGTTAAAGAGAGTTCTGGATCTGTCTTGCCCCAGTACATGCATCTGTACAAATACTACTACTACTACTACTACTACTACTACTACTACTACGAAGAAGAAGAAGAAGAAGAAGAAGAAGAAGAAGAAGAAGAAGAAGAAGAAGAAGAAGAAGAAGTGATTAGTGATCTGTGATACGAAATCGAGCATAATCTTGTTTGCTGTCATTTTGTGTAAATAAAATAATAATGATAGATAGATAGATATAGATATAGATATAGATATAGATATAGATATGTCAGAATATGAATATTCATGGACTGGAATAGATCAGTCAATGGGGACTGAATGGAGACATGGTAATAAGGTCAGTCAATGAATACGCATAGCAACTAAGTCAGCCAATGGCAGCTGAAACAGTTTGGAGGCTGGGTGTGGCTGAGCTCTGTGCTGAGAAACAAAACTGAAACCAGTCTGGACTTGAATCTCTGCTGTACTGCTGCCCTGAGTTTTGCTTCTAACTGCTACTACATTGAAGAAGAATCTATATTGGTATTGTAAAATATACAATGTTACAATGTCTGTTATTATGTATATAAAGAGAAGTTAATGAATCTTGCAGAATCAGTTATCTGTGTATGGTTCTGGATTTAATTTTCGGGTTTTCTCCCACGTAAAATTGGAAGTGTCTTGGCAACATTTCGATGAAATCCCATTCGTCATCTTCAGGCTAAGTGTTTACAGCTTCGTGCTTCTAGGAGAAATGTGTGATCGCAGCTGTTTCTTCCTTTTAACTGCTAGTGGGGGTTTGAACTGATTGGTTGGGAGCTGGCTGTGTTCTGATTGGGTGGAGGTGTGTTCTGATTGGTTGGGGGTTTGGCTGTGGTCTGATTGGATGGTGGGGTTGGCTGTGCTCTGATTGGATGGGGGGGTGTTCTGTTGGGGGGGGGCTTGGTTTTGCTCAGGTTGGTCTGAGATGGAGGGGGATTTGAGTTGGTGAGCTGCATTGCTGTTGTTTGGCTTCTGGTCCCTGGTTGTGCTTCATCATCGGTGTGGGTTTGAGTTTGCTTTCCACATGGATGTGTGGTGGTGACACTTCCAATTTTACGCGGGAGAAAACCCGAATAACCGAAGACCTACATACAAACACCTGCGAAAACCTCAGAAAACACACAAACACACACATATATATATACATATATATATAAAATAAAAAAGCTTCAGGAGCCCATGATGCAGGAGACCGACTAGACCACACCCACCATAGCCACGCCTACCCAGCAACCAGACAGAGCACCCCTTGCTAAAAATTTTGAAGCCCACCCCTGCTCATAAATACACAAAAGTACAGTTTAAGACACCAAAAGTCTTAAAGAAAATAATACAGACATAGATTCCTCAGGCTGTCTCTCTCACTTCCTGGAGCTGTGATAACTGATCTCTGTCCCAGCATTTACGATAGACAGAAAGACAGGCAACCCAAAGAGATGTTGATTAGCACTTTGCATTCATCTTCACATGACGATGGCAGACAGCATTAATTGAGACGGGCGGAATCAAAGAAAGCCGGATAAAAAGAAACATTTTTAGACAGATTGATTAGTCCAGCAATTGTGAAGATCGCAAAGTGATCCTGAATTTTTTAAAAACAACAACAGTAGCCCTATAATTTGTTGTCATATTCATTCCCTTTTGCGTAATGCAGGTACTGACTTGTCAAGGGAAATATGGACAGTAAAGGTTTATTTTGCTTTGCAGCGTTCTCTCTGCCTAAGCTTTTATTTTTCTTACTGAAAGTATGATTCCTTTCCACTCACTTTCTTTCTTTCTTTTTTGCTGAGCAGTAAATATAAGCTTGAAGCTTCACCTTACAGTCCCTAAAGAGAAAGAGGTTGCAATCCATTGGACTTTGAACTAGCCTGGTTAGTCTAAACCAGGGGTAGTCAACCTTTTTATACCTACCACCCACTTTTGTATCTCTGTTAGTAGTAAAATTTTCTAACCACCCACCAGTTCCACAGTAATGCACCGTGTATCGTCGTCTGCGCATTCAGACATTGTGGATTGGGGTTGGGGGGGGGTGCTGGCTACCAGTTCTGCTTGTCTGTTATAGCTGGGTGGTGTGGGGGAAGATGCACGAGCTATTCTGGGACGAGGCTCATTTGTTTGCGGTCGCACTATAGCGCCATTTAGTTTCACTTACGTAACGTGAACTAAACTTATGCGCGGGCGATTGCTTATGAAAAGAGAAAGAGCACAGAGAATTTGCACATTCCTATTGCGATGCATCGAAGTACATTCGCAAAGATGATAGTGCTTTAAATAAAATGCCATTTCACCGTAGCTTAAACAACCAGATTGGGGGGCCCTGTTTTGAAGTTTCCGTGGTAATTTGTTAGCAATTCTTCTCTTTCAGGAGATAGGGAAAAATTGTGTCTCCGTAAACATTGTTCATTGTTTATATTTTCAGAAATTTAAATTGTCACGGGGAATTTTATGAAAACCTAATGAAAATGTTTTTAAAGAATGCTATGAATTTTTTTTAAAAAGTCAATTAAATTAAAATTAAATTAAAAAAGAGGAAAGTGCTTCAGTATCAACCAACCAGTACCACTCACCATGAAAGCTGGAATGCTCACTAGTGAGTGGTGGGAACCAGGTTAACTACCACTGGTCTAAACAATAAGAAGATTTAAGAAAAAATGATAGAAGAACTTCCAGATCCTTTCTTTGGGCTTTTCACAACAAATGACTTCTATAATTCATTTTTTTGGATAGCCTTCCCCAGCTTGGGAAGATGGGGACAACTCCACTCAACTCTCAATAGGTAGTGTGAAGGCAAATAATCTACTCTTGAGTGAAGGTGGCATGACATTGGGTGCAGCTTTGGAATTTGGAATCAAGTTCCTTCACTTCACTTCACTCTGACCTATCTTTGAATCCTGGAAGAAACCATTTCAATTATTAGATCCAACTTAATTCATTCTGGTACCAGTCCTAATCTTTACATCCAGTAAAGTTGTACTGTCAACTCTCAAAGCATCCCTGGCCTGCTCTCGAGGTGCGCTAGGCAAGGGAGATGGGAAACCAAAAAAGCAGTATGACAGCCAAAGACAGGAGCACATTCCAAACATATCTTTCTCAAGGCTGTCTCTAAGGGTTACCCACAGCGGCCAGAGGGGAGTGATTTCTACAACTTGCAAAATTGCTCTGTTGGTGAATGTGATTGATGACACATCCTTGGAGGAGGGGGAAAACAGGGTCATGATTGGGGCCATAAATTACATGGGGTCAGAGTTGGCTTCATTTGGGAACGTGCCAACATAATAAATAACTGGAATTTTTTTTGAAGCTTGGCTCGAGGCTCATGATTTAATTAGGGTATCCGTCTGAACCCTGACATGTACCTTATTTGCTCCAAATAAGTTGCTCTGTTAAGGTGTTGTGATCTTACAATGTTTTTCCTAGGATCCAACCAGAATCTGATTTTTTATCATTTAACACCATTGCACTGTGTCATGTAGTCTGTGATGACAGAGAACAGATTGTGATATCTTCTATGAGACACCGCTTCAGGTACTTCAAAAACTTTGGGAAAAGTGCAGAGAAGAGCAACTAAAATGATTAAGGTCCTGGAGACTAAAACATGAATAGGCAGGATTTGTATATGTCTAGTCTAGAAAAAGGAAGGACTAGGGATGACATGATAGCAGTATTCCAGTATTTGAGTGGCTGCCACAAAGAAGAGGGGGGTCAACTTATTTTCCAAAGCACCAGAGAGCAGGACAAGAAACAATGGATGGAGACTAATCAAGGAGAGAATCAACCTGGAATTAAGAAGAAACTTCCTAACAGTGAGAACAATTAATCAGTGGAACAGCTTGCCTTCAGAAGTTGTAGGTGCTTCACCACTGGAAGTTTTTAAGAAGAGACTGGACAGTCATTTGCCTGGAATAATAATAATAACAGAGTTGGAAGGGACCTTGGAGGCCTTCTAGTCTAACCCCTTGCCCAGGCAGGAGACCCTACACCATTTCAGACAAATAGTTATCCAACATCTTCTTAAAAACTTCCAGTGTTGGAGCATTCACAACTTCTGCAGGCAAGTTGTTCCACTGATTAATTGTTCTAACTGTCAGGAAATTTCTCCTTAGTTCTAAGTTGCTTCTTTTCTTGATCAGTTTCCACTCATTGCTTCTTGTCCTGCCTTCAGGTGCCTTGGAGAATAGCTTGACTCCCTCTTCTTTGTGGCAGCCCCTGAGATATTGGAACACTGCTATCATGTCTCCCGTGGTCCTTCTTTTCATTAAACTAGACATACTGAGTTCCTGCAACCGAGTTCCAGAATAGTATAGCAACCGGAATAGTATAGCGTATATCGGTTGGACTAGAAGACTTCCATGGTCCCTTACAGCTTTATTCTGCAATCTAAATACTGTCTTTCCTCAATGTCAATGCATGCACTCATCCATCCGTCCATTCATCCATCCATCCACCCACCCATCCATCTTCTCATTTCCATAACAGCTTTCTGGTTCTGTCATAATGATATGAATGCAGTAAACTATGGTTTTAGGGAGCACAGAATACTCTACATAGACCATTTTTATGCCTCACATGCCTGGATTACGATTTTTGTCTCTATGGACAATCAAATGAGTCTATCTGTCGAGCCTGTGATGTCCTTAATTTACGCAGTGACTGGTAAAGATGGGATTAACAGAATTTCTTTTGCCTCAGTTTTCACCTGATCTGCTAAACTCTTCTTCCTCGAGCTTTCTGAAAGGGAAATTTGACCACCGTTTGAAAATCCAATCATCTCTGCTTTAATCTTCCACTGGGGAGAAAATTCACTCATGGGACTTTATATAATCATCAGCATAGCATAGCCAATAAGGGGAATTAATAATAAACTATGTCCTAGGGGAAGAACTATAGGACTCAATAACAAAAATCTAGTTACTAATTTACACAGGGGATTCACAGTTTTTTGACAGCAGAGCTCAATAGATATGTCAATCAAACTGCACAATATCTTTCTTTTTTTTTTTAACCACTCAAGGTGGTTGTATCTTCAAAAGGAAATCTGACTTTTTTTAGAAAGCAACATGTTGAGTTGTATTCTTTTGTTGAGCATTCATACCAGAAGTGGTATTCAGCTGGTTCAGACCGGTTCGCCTGAACCGGTAGCAGAAATCAGCTCTATGCCATCGTATTTAGGCACATTTTTTGAGGCTGGGCACATGTATGTAAGGTGCACATGCCAGCAAAGCACATATGCAGAAGGCCGGACACATGCGTGGACGGGGTGCACGTGAGTGATGCGAGCGCATGTAAGTGAATACCGCCCCTGATTCATACCATCATTTTTAAGGCGAAAGGCTAGACCTGAACTAACTCAGGGGAAAACAACTCTGAGCTTCCTCCTCCATCAGACAAACCATCTGGAAAGAATAGCCAAGTTCTGTCCAGTGAATTTATAAATTTCATTTGGTTCTGATTCAGTTAGCATATAGACAAATAGAGATGTACATTATTTTCATTCCAGATTTAGCTGGGAGCCGTGTGTGTCTCTCTCTCTCTCTCTCTCTCTCTCTCTCTGTGTGTGTGTGTGTGTGTGTGTGTGTCCCAGCACATCTATAGTGGGACAAAAATTGGCAGAGACAAAATCCAAGTCTTCGTATTTTCATCAGGTAATAAAAACCTGCTTTTGAAAAATAATTTCCTCCTTTTCCTCCTTATTCTAAAACCTGTTACATCTCTTTATATATTTTAGTCTCCTAACCTATAGGTTTGTCTTCCGAGCTTTCGGATTCACGCTGAACCCCATCCTCAGGGAACTTGTCTCTAGCAGAGGGTGTATTTTGAGCTATTCTCTGTGTGGTATTTATATGGTGCCTGTTGTGTGTGGCTTTTCAGTTGTTGGCTGGAGTGTTGATGCCCAGCTATTAAGTCATTGGCTGTTGTTTATTTATTTACTTATTTATTTTTATTTTATTTGACAATCATATATAAGATAATAGGTAAAGTATAAACATAATTTGGATACATGAAAAGAATAAGTAAAAAGGAATATTAGGACAGGAACGGTAGGCACGCAGGGGCACTTATGCAGCCCCTTACAGACCTCTTAGGAATGGGGTGAGGTCAACAGTAGACAGTTTAAGCTTAAAATTTTGGAGGTTTGGGGAAGAAACTAGAGAGTCAGGTAGTGTATTCCAGGCATTGACCACTCAGTCATTGACAGGTAGGACATTGTAGCAGATGATTTTATGTACTATGCTTAGGTCAGACTGAAGTCGGCATAGTTCTAAGTTGTCTAAGCCCAAAATTTCAAGTCTGGTGGCATAAGGTATTATGTTGCGAGCAGAGGAGTGGAGGACTTTCCTTATTTCTTGACCTGCCGAGTCCTGGCCTCTTAAGTACTTGGTAAACTGGTAGTAAATCAGCAGTCCGGTTGATTGAAAGTTCAGTCATGAGAGATCATCTTATTTTGGGTATGGCAAAAATGCTCAGCTTGTCAACTAGAAAGATTGGCAGTTCAGATGTTTGAATCCCTAGCGCCGCGTAAATGAGTGAGCTCCCATTACTTGTCCCAGCTTCTGCCAACCTAGCAGTTTGAAAGCACGTAAAAATGCAAATAGAAAATTAGGGACTACTTTGGTGGGAAGGTAACAGCGTTCCGTGCACCTTTGGCATTTAGTCATGCCGGCCACATGACCACAGAACCATCTTCGGACAGCGCTGGCTCTTTGGCTTAGAAATGGAGATGAATACCACCTCTAGAGCCGGAAAGACTAGCACACATGTGCGTGGGGAACCTTTACCTTTAATCTGTATAGAATCTTGTTAACCCAAAACATACTAACCACACAAATTAGTTTAGATTATGCATGTATTTGCATTATATCTTTGGACTTTCTGCAGATATCCCTACCATTTCTGATCTAGGGGATTTCCAGAGAGAATAAGAAAACAAAATGGTAATCATCTGAATTGCAGAATAGAAGAAAATAAAAAGGGAAAGTTTTAAATAACATGACAGGATAATTTCCGTTCAAAATTACGTATACATAACTCAATATCACAATAGTCACAAACAGCAGCGACATTCTCAAACTATTCCAGGTAGTGAAATCTAAAGTGAATATGAGAAGCTCCTGAAGTATCTCTTCGGGCTGTAAACAGTCAGGAAAATGTCAAATATAGTTGTGCAAACTGATGGACACTGAGACAAAATACTCTAACTTCACCTTGAAGGGGTCTTGATGTCATGAAAAGCTCATTGAAGATGTAAAATCATTATAAAAAGCATAGTCTGATGATCCCAAGGAGTGGGAGAATGGCCAATATGAAGATGCACTTTTAGAAATTATAGGCACTTACAATTCTGAAATACCGTGTACAGTTTCTGACCATCAGATCTGAAAAAGGATAAAATACAAGTGATGATAGAGCAACTTGAATAATTTTCATGTGCAAATAGGCTGCAATGTTTGAGACCAGGGTTGGGGGGAAAAAGCAACTGAATGTGGGACTTGATGAGGATGTACAGAATTATCTATTGTCCAAGAAAATGGTGTCAGACCTGGAAGCCCTCTTTTACATTTGGACCTTCACATTTTCTATTGTGGGAAAATGAGAGGGGGGATTGTATAGAGTACAAGTGATAGATAGTCAAAATAACATTCTTTTCTCAGACAGTCAAGGCCACCTTGCTCTGAAGCTGCGATGAGGTGACTGGGAGGTATCTCCAGTTTTGGATGGTGTCTGATTGGATTGTATGATGGACATGTGGTTGCTGGGCAGGGACTTGAACTTTCTTTTGGGTGGGGAAAACCTGGCAACTTTCATATTCGGGTTTTCCAAGATGTGCCGATATGACATCTCTAATAAAGTGGAACTTTGAGGAAACTCAAGCCTTGGAATTTTCTTTTGTTGGGTGTGTTACTTGGAACCCTGACAAATGGAGAGGGAGGGGAATGGAGGTAGGAGGGAGGGAGAAGGAGAGAGAGAGAGAGAGAGAGAGAGGGAGGGAGAGAGAGAGAGATAGAGATATATTTTTATTTATTTATTTATTTATTTATTTATTTATTTAATTAATTAGATTTTTATACCGCTCTTCTCACGAAGGACTCAGGGCAGTTCACAGCCAGATAAAACAAAACAACAATAATAAATACAAGATAAAACAATAATTAAAAAACTTATTAAATTTGGCCCGAATTAAAATATATTTAAAACAATAAAACCCTAAATAAGATTAAAAACCAAATAAAATGTCTAAAATCCTATGCCAGTCCTGCGCGAATAAATAAATATGTCTTCAGCTCGCGGCGGAAGGTCCGAAGATCAGGAAGTTGACGAAGTCCTGGGGGAAGTTCGTTCCACAGGGTGGGAGCCTCCACAGAGAAGGCCTTCCCCCTGGGGGCCACCAGTCTACATTGCTTAGCTGATGGTACCCTGAGGAGTCCCTCCCTGTGAGAGCACATGGGTCGATGGGAGGCAAATGGTGGCAGTAGGCAGTCCCGTAAGTAACCTGGTCCTAAGCCATGGAGCGCTTTAAAGGTGGTAACCAACACCTTGAAGTGCACCCGAAAGACCACAGGCAGCCAGTGCAGTTTGCGCAGGAGTGGTGTTACATGGGAGCCACAAGTGGCTCCCTCTATCACCTGCGCAGCTGCATTCTGAACCAACTGGAGCCTTCGGGTGCTCTTCAAGGGGAGCCCCATGTAGAGAGCATTGCAGTAGTCCAAGCGAGAGGTAACAAGAGCATGAGTGACTGTGCATAAGGCATCCCGGTCAAGAAAGAGGCTCAACTGGCGGATCAGGAGAACCTGATGAAAAGCTCTCCTGGAGACGGTCATCAAGTGTTCTTCAAAAGACAACCGCCCATCCAGGAGAACGCCTAAGTTGCGCACCCTCTCCACCGAGGCCAGTGACTCGTCCCCAACAGTCAGCCGCGGAAGCAGCTGACTGTACCGGGGTGCCGGCATCCACAGCCAATCCATCTTGGAGGGGTTGAGCTTGAGCCTGTTTCTCCCCATCCAGACCTGTACAGCTTCCAGACACCGGGACAACACTTCGACAGCTTCGTTGGGGTGGCCTGGGGTGGAAAAGTACAGCTGCGTATCATCAGCGTACAGTTGTTAACTCACCCCAAAGCCACTGATGATCTCACCCAGCGGCTTCATGTAGGTCCAAAAGTCATTCCAAAATAGACCAGGAGACTATTACAGTCATAGATCTAAGAGCTGTTCTCACGGAAATAAATGGACCTTACTGTCTTCTGCAAAGGCTGCTATAGAATTGTTCTTCAAAGAAATTATGATGAGTCCCAAAATGGGTGTAAACTAACAACTCAGTGGTGTAATTGTAAAAATAAAAGAAGAAAATTGAAATTATTGATTGCTGTCATGAAACGGTTTACTTGGTCATTGGAAAGCTTTGTGTCCATGGTTCCTGGGCTTTTCCTGTTGAGAAAGCTCCAATAGAATGAAGACTGCTTGAAGGACTAGAATCTAACCATGGTATATACATGAGTTTCTCTTTCTGCACATGTAACTATATTTAGAAGCATCACCAACTGTTAAACCTATGGACATACAACATCTTCACTAAATTGCACCGTAAAGAAATGAAATAATTGTCTGTTAATTAAGTTACATTTGTATGTTAAAAAAATGTATCCCAGATCTACTGTGCATGAAGGACTTTTGCTGATAAGCCACAAAATCCCAGCTACTTTTGTGTAGCACTTTGACATTACTAGACAATCGGTTGAATAAAAGCCCAATTTTCAGTTAAAAGCCACCCAGAGTTTCCATGCCAACAAATACAGTGGTTCCCTATTATAAAAGCCTTAAGTACTTCTTGGATGTACACAGGATTATAGGCTGATGGCCTTCAAGGATGGCCTCCAAAATCCCACTTTGCTTTCATATGCAAAGTTGTTAGTACTATTTCTTCGGCTGATTTCTTCAGTTATTTAAATGAGACATCATAACAAGGAGGCACGAAAGGCCAGTTGCCTAGCTAGCCACTCAAAATTACTTTCCAGGTAGTGAGGTTTTAACATATCACTGTACCACTAAATGCAAAAAATTATGTAGTGTCCTATGTGCCACCTTACATTAGCATAAGTAAGAGAAACATATTTATGAAGGCCATATGTGAGATTTTCCTTGCGTATTTTTGACCAGAACTTGAATAAGTGGCTTATTGAAGGACTGAGGATAATGTTTTAACATGGTCTCATCTGACAATCTTGTCTGTCTGATCTATCTATCTATCTATCTATCTATCTATCTATCTATCTATCTATCTATCTATCTATCGCCTGTCTGTCTGTCTGTCTGTCTGTCTGTCTGTCTGTCTGTCTGTCTGTCTGTCTGTCTATCTATCTATCTATCTATCTATCTATCTATCTATCTATCTATCTATCTATCTATCTAGTCACTCTGTCTGTCTATCTATCTATCTATCTATCTATCTATCTATCTATCTATCTATCTATTTATCTATCTATCTATCTATCTATCTATCTATCTATCTATCTATCTATCTAGTGTCTGTCTGTCTGTCTGTCTGTCTGTCTATCCATCCATCCATCCATCCATCCATCCATCCATCCATCCATCCATCCATCCATCCATCCATCCATCCATCCATCTATCTATCTATCTATCTATCTATCTATCTATCTATCTATCTATCTATCTATCTATCTATTTTTCTCGTCACTGTCTGTCTACCTACCTACCTATCTACCTATCATTTTTTTATCATCTATCATCTCCGTCTCTCTCTCTCTCTCCCTCCCTCCCTCCCTCCCTCCCCCCCTCTCCCCCCCTCGTATGTTGCAGAATCTAAAGCAGCTAATGAATAGCATATAAAGCAATAGCAATAGCACTTAGACTTATATATTGCTTCATAAACCTGGATTACAAAATCAGCATATTGCTCCAAACAATCTGTCAAAGGAAGGATGGAAGTCTGAGTTAACCTTGAGTCAGTCAGGATCAAACTTGTTTCAGCGGGCAGAGTTAGCCTGCAATACTGTATTCTAACCGCTGTACCACCATGGGTCATACTGTATGTATGTAGAATTATATAATTAGGTATATGGTATTGTAATAATCTATATAGAAGTTTTCTCTTTGTACACTTGGACTGGAAAAATATTTCTCCAAGCCAATTGCCATGTATTAAAAATGTAATTTCTAAATATCTACTTTTCTTCTGCAGATAACATTTTTGCTGGGAGACTTTAATATTCAAGTTGAAAATACTTCTTTGAAAATGTAAAAGGATCATCAGAAGCTGCATAGTCCAGGTTCTTTCAAAAGGGTAAAGAGAAACAAATAAGAGTTGGCAGGCTGCCTTTTAATGCTAGTTTATCTTTTGGTGTTACTCGTTGTGCTATATTTCACGCGCCACAAGCCCATCTTGTCTCGCCTGTTTGGTTTTTTTCCCTTTCTTTTAAGACTTCGCTTGGCAATGCTCAGATGACATCTATGACTCTCGGTTATTGTACTCAATTAATTTCCATATAAAGTTTATCAGGCATTATATGCTCTGAAAACGAGAGCAATGTTTACAAGTGAGCCTGGTGAATTCCTCTGTCAACATGTCTTCGTGTCATTCATCATTATAAAAAGCTCTCAGTATTTTATTCACAGAGATAAGCAAAAAATCAAACGTAAATAGCCCCAACTAATCTGGGTTTATCCAAGAAATCCAAATTGCTTGTATATTAGAAGCAAATGGTTGTCTGTGACAACCAGTCCCTCCCAAACCCCTACTATTTATTTCCCAGCCAGGGAGGGGCTGGCTAGCATCCGCATCTTCTTTTCCTTGAGAGCCAGCTTATTGCTTTCCTTGGCTCTCCTCTCCTTTTCTCTCTGTGTACACAAGGATCTGGGATGATCCTCATCTGTTCCTCTCCCTCACTCAGCTTAGGCCCTGAAGACAGCTGCCTCACCACCTCAGGGAGGATGGAAGGCCCCAGCTCTGCCTCTGCCTCTGCCTCTGCCTCTGATGCTGTTTCCTTATCAGAGCCTTCCAAAGGCTCTGAAGCTGGCCCAGGATCTCCGTCAACCTCCTCCTCGTCTGACTCTGCAGCTGATGGGCCACAACACTCTCTGCCTGAATAATTTCAATATCTTGCAGCCCTTATTTCAAGGAAGGGAAAGACATAAAATAGAAGGCCTGGATAAAAGTTGTGTTAAGCCATGATATAAAGACTGTAGGAAGTTAGCACTCACCCGCCTCCTTGAAGAATGAAATATTTTAGAAAATATTTAAAAGGCAGAATATATTTCCCTGGATGAGAAATGGAGAAACATGTTTTAAGGACAAAGCAGCTCCCTGCAGCTTCCTGCCTCCCCCGTCCCTTTGTCAATAAGCCATTAAGGCCTCAGCCAGGCTCATTCATTCCCCTCACCTTTGTCAATGGGCCATCATCTGCAACACAATAGGACCCACCTAGCAACTGAAATTTACCACATGACACCTGGGAAGATTACATCAGCCAGCAAGGCTAGCTAAGACCCCCACCCCCTGAGAGTCTGACAACCAATCAGGATACTCTTCCTGTGCCCCAGAAAGTTCAAAGCTCAGAAAAAGCATAAAGCCAGGGAGTCGGCAAGATCTCATCCCTTTTCTGTTCAGGAACTCAAGCCATGTGAACCTGACCACCATTAAACCCTCTTTCCAAGCAGTCTCCATGTTTCCAGTGTCTTTGTCCCCACTTGGAACTGAACCCAGATGAATATTTCTTCCAACAAGACAGCCCATTTTGGTTTTTTGGAGATCCTCAGAAATATGCTTCCAAAATTTAGTGTCAGCTGGCATCTGATAAGCTTCATGTACATATAGAGTGTGGACATAGATTGAAACAGCTGCTGAAGACACCACCCTGGCATATTGGATAAGGTCATTGCATTAACTGCAATATGTCACCTATTTTCTGTATTCTTCAGCCATTGGAATGGGAGGGACATCCATTTATCAAAAATAAATAAATAGACTTTTTCTTTTCTTTTCTTTTCTTTTTAAAAAGAGGATCCTTAGCCCTGCTCCACAGCAACTTATTTTTATATGTGATGATAAAGAAATCACATTCTGTTACACACAACGTAAGTCTCTGTGCCTGCTCAATAAAAGACTTAAAAATGTTTAATGAGATGAAAAGATCCTGCTTTATTATTCTGTTTGAGTGCCGCCAATGAATAGTTTGGTGTCATTATTAAGTGGACAAGATAGCTAACACCAATGTGCCTAGTCATTTCCACTGACTTCTCATTCAAGTGCTATAATTTGCAAACCCAGCCATGCTTTGAAAAGTGTTAGGCAAGCCTTCCAAACTGAGGCTCAAGAATACTTTCAGCTAGTTCATCATGGTTTGTTATAAACATGTTCCATGGTCACCTATAGCTAATCAAAGACCTAGTTACACAGTAAATAAACTGTAGAGGAGTCTGCAGGTTGTAAGATTGAGATAGGATATAACAGCCACCGGCAGGCACATTCATACTGACCAATTGTTCTGATGTCGTAAGATTTCTGAATGTAGTAATAGTCAAGAAAAGTTTTTGGAGGTACCAGGTTTAAAATGTTTGCCATGCTGAGTCTTTAACAGGAGATTATTTTAAGTCGGCCCTTGAAATCAGCAAGAAAAGGGGAAATTTCTTCAAGCCAGCTTGTCTGGGAGAAGATAACCAAGTGCCCAAGGATACAAGAATTTTTGATTGATCTAATATATTGTAGAAATACTATAGTAGCCTGTGTGAAAGAATTTCAGGAACTGCTGTGTATCAAATGCAAACCCTATTTACAGTGAAACTAATGATGAAATACTTACAGCCGTTCTCCTGTCCACAGAATGTAATGGACTCGAAGTCACTCTCTTTAGGCTGAAGGAATGGATGTCACCATTTCTATTGGGCTGGTTCGCTTGTGACAGTGTGACAACTTCCTCTCGTGAGTCAACGAACAACAACACAATAAGGGCAAGAGCTTTTCTGAGAGAGAAATACCTGGCTGATCTAGTCTGAGTTTAGGAAATAAACAAAGTTGATTATTTAGACTTTGGGGTGTCAAAACTCAAGGCCTGCGGGCCGTTGGTGGTATTCAGCCAGTTCTATCCAGTTCGGACAAACCAGTAGCAGCAGCTGCAGGTAGCTCCACCAACCAACATCCCATTTATCCACATTTTTGATGTAGATCAAAAATCCACATTTTTGCACGGAAGGCCCTGCGCATGCACGAATGCATGGTGGTGTGCTCACATTTGAGAATCGATAGTGAAGGTAAGTGAATACCACCCCTGCTGTGGGTCAGATCTGGCTCATGAGGTGCTTAGATCTGGCCTGTGGGGCTTCCCTGGAAACAGTGAAAGACCGGTTCACAAGCTCTGTTTTCGCTGGCAGAACGCTAGCAAAACAAACTACTAACAAAAGTGGCATTTGATCACATGAGTGATGTCGAACTGGCCCCACCCACTCTGGCCACGCCCCTCTGAGGTCAACGCATCACTGATGCGGCCCTCAATGAAATCGAGTTTGACAACCCTGGTTTAGACTATATAGGTTAACATGTCACTTTTCTCATTCGAATGCCTTGTGATTCCTGATCCCTTATGTAAATCAGTAAGCTAGTTACCTAAAGGTAAAGGTTCCCCTGCACATGCATGCTAGTCATTCCCGACTCTAGGGGGCAGTGCTCATCTCCATTTCTAAGCCAGCACTGTCTGAAGACGTCTCCATGGTCATGTGACCAACATGACTGAATGCCAAAGGTGCACGGAGCACTGTTACCTTCTCACCAAAGGTGGTCCCTATTTTTCTACTTGCATTTTTTTTATGTGCTTTCGAACTGCTAGGTTGGCAGAAGCTGGGACAAGTAACAGGAGCTCACTCCATTACACAGTGCTAGGGATTCGAACCACTGAACTGCTGACCTTCTGATCGGCAAGCTTAGCATTTTAGCCACTGAGCTACTGCGTCCCACGTAAAGTCATAACTTTGTGCCTTTTCTAGTTGCTTTTTTCCCCCCCTTGTTCCTCTCCGAGTTACTTTGGATGGATTAAATCCACTCGCCACCAGATGGCTCTCCAGAAGCTACTTTGTTATCACTTCCTATCATGTCTTGAAGCAAAGCATTGATCATCCTTTGGAAGTCTGGAGTACCGTCAGAGCAGCTTCTGGATTAGAGTCGTGTCTAATAAAATAATAGCTATTTTTACATTAAAGCCCCGAGGATCTCTTTGAAAGGCAATTTGGTTACTTTAATTTCTGTACCCCATAAAAGGCTGTTATCTAGTTTGTGCTTCTGTTCATCTTTTTTTTTTCCCCTAAGAGACAAAGACCTACTCAGAGAATTCAAACTGATTTTGAGTTTTAAGCTTCCTACTTTTAAAGGCTAAAGCAGCTTATCCTGTCAAGATTTCCCCGTTTTGAACGTATGAGGAATTCGAATGTCACCGGAGTTTGTTTAAAGCTTTTGATATAAAAGAGAAGGAATTATATTTGCGGATGATGTTGGGGTTAATATGAACTCATATTTGGATATAAACAGTATCTTGGTAATAAAATGCACATAAGTTCCATTTCCCGTTTTTTTTTTTTAGCACCATTAGTTTTTTTATCTACTCTGCTATTAAGGATTATAGAAAGTGAACAAAATACAAGAGATCAAATCTTTATTCCTTCATAATTAGTCCTGGCCTAAAATAATAATAATAATAATAATAATAATAATAATAATAATAATAATAATAATAATAATAATAATAATAATAATAATAATAATAATAATAATAATATTCCTGACACTTAATGGCAAACAAATGCCTCTCACACACTTAAGCTTAAGTGAGCCAAACTCAAGACCAGCCAAGCTCTCTTGGCACCTGAAAGGACATCAGTGGAAATTAAATAATCAATTAAATCACTGACACATTGCCGTTCTTTCAGGAGAATGAAGGTC